>NW_025958274.1:0-40215 GCF_023159225.1 Perognathus longimembris pacificus | reverse complement strand
GGATAATGGAAGGAAGGGCAGGCAACTGGTCGACTTCATTTAAATAAACAAATAAAAAATAAGATAAACTCAGGAATGCATAAATAATAACAAAAAAAATTGTAAATTGGAGAAAGCGAGAGCGCACGAATGCACTCAAGCAAACACAAACAGCACAGCACGATGCGTATTTTTTTTAAATTGACAAAATAAATCAAAAATAAAAATAAGTGGAAAAGGCGAGAGTGCGCGAGCACACAGGAGCAAAGACAAGCAGCGCAGCTTGATGCGTAGTAAAAAAAATAATAAATAGACAACTGGTCGACCTCATTAGAAATAAAAACCCAAAAGATTAGATAGACAAACAAACAAACACATAAATGTGGAGAGAAGGGCAGTGCGCGCAGGAGCAAAGGTAAACAGCAGACAGACCTGAATCCTTATCTTTACAAGGTCGACCTCAGAACATTGTTCAGTTTGTCTCGGTGACGGATAATGGAAGGAAGGGCAGGCAACTGGCCGACTTCATTTAAATAAACAAATAAAAAATAAGAAAAGCTCTCAGGAATAGATAAATAATAACATAAAAATTGAAAAGTGGAGAAAGCGAGAGCTCGTGAATGCACTCAAGCAAACACAAACAGCACAGCACGATGCGTATTTTTTTATAAATTGACAAAATAAATCAAAAATAAATCAAAAATAAAAATAAGTGGAAAAGGCGAGACTGCGCGAGCACACAGGAGCAAAGACAAGCAGCGCAGCTTGATGCGTAGTAAACAAAATAATAAATAGACAACTGGTCGACCTCATTAGAAATAAAAACCCAAAAGATTAGATAGACAAACAAACAAACACATAAATGTGGAGAGAAGGGCAGTGCGCGCAGGAGCAAAGGTAAACAGCAGACAGACCTGAATCCTTATCTTTACAAGGTCGACCTCAGAACTTTGTTCAGTTTGTCTCGGTGACGGATAATGGAAGGAAGGGCAGGCAACTGGTCGACTTCATTTAAATAAACAAATAAAAAATAACATAAACTCAGGAATGGATAAATAATAACAAAAAAATTGTAAATTGGAGAAAGCGAGAGCGCACGAATGCACTCAAGCAAACACAGACAGCACAGCACGATGCGTATTTTTTTAAAATTGACAAAATAAATCAAAAATAAATCAAAAATAAAAATAAGTGGAAAAGGCGAGAGTGCGCGAGCACACAGGAGCAAAGACAAGCAGCGCAGCTTGATGCGTAGTAAAAAAAATAATAAATAGACAACTGGTCGACCTCATTAGAAATAAAAACCCAAAAGATTAGATAGACAAACAAACGAACACATAAATGTGGAGAGAAGGGCAGTGCGCGCAGGAGCAAAGGTAAACAGCAGACAGACCTGAATCCTTATCTTTACAAGGTCGACCTCAGAACATTGTTCAGTTTGTCTCGGTGACGGATAATGGAAGGAAGGGCAGGCAACTGGTCGACTTCATTTAAATAAACAAATAAAAAATAAGATAAACTCTCAGGAATAGATAAATAATAACAAAAAAATTGTAAAGTGGAGAAAGCGAGAGCGCGCGAATGCACTCAAGCAAACACAAACAGCACAGCACGATGCGTATTTTTTTTTTAAATTGACAAAATAAATCAAAAATAAAAATAAGTGGAAAAGGCGAGAGTGCGCGAGCACACAGGAGCAAAGACAAGCAGCGCAGCTTGATGCGTAGTAAAAAAAATAATAAATAGACAACTGGTCGACCTCATTAGAAATAAAAACCCAAAAGATTAGATAGACAAACAAACAAACACATAAATGTGGAGAGAAGGGCAGTGCGCGCAGGAGCAAAGGTAAACAGCAGACAGACCTGAATCCTTATCTTTACAAGGTCGACCTCAGAACTTTGTTCAGTTTGTCTCGGTGACGGATAATGGAAGGAAGGGCAGGCAACTGGTCGACTTCATTTAAATAAACAAATAAAAAATAAGATAAACTCTCAGGAATAGATAAATAATAACAAAAAAATTGTAAAGTGGAGAAAGCGAGAGCGCGCGAATGCACTCAAGCAAACACAAACAGCACAGCACGATGCGTATTTTTTTTTTAAATTGACAAAATAAATCAAAAATAAAAATAAGTGGAAAAGGCGAGAGTGCGCGAGCACACAGGAGCAAAGACAAGCAGCGCAGCTTGATGCGTAGTAAAAAAAATAATAAATAGACAACTGGTCGACCTCATTAGAAATAAAAACCCAAAAGATTAGATAGACAAACAAACAAACACATAAATGTGGAGAGAAGGGCAGTGCGCGCAGGAGCAAAGGTAAACAGCAGACAGACCTGAATCCTTATCTTTACAAGGTCGACCTCAGAACTTTGTTCAGTTTGTCTCGGTGACGGATAATGGAAGGAAGGGCAGGCAACTGGTCGACTTCATTTAAATAAACAAATAAAAAATAAGATAAACTCTCAGGAATAGATAAATAATAACATAAAAATTGAAAAGTGGAGAAAGCGAGAGCTCGCGAATGCACTCAAGCAAACACAAACAGCACAGCACGATGCGTATTTTTTTATAAATTGACAAAATAAAACAAAAATAAATCAAAAATAAAAATAAGTGGAAAAGGCGAGAGTGCGCGAGCACACAGGAGCAAAGACAAGCAGCGCAGCTTGATGCGTAGTAAACAAAATAATAAATAGACAACTGGTCGACCTCATTAGAAATAAAAACCCAAAAGATTAGATAGACAAACAAACAAACACATAAATGTGGAGAGAAGGGCAGTGCGGGCAGGAGCAAAGGTAAACAGCAGACAGACCTGAATCCTTATCTTTACAAGGTCGACCTCAGAACTTTGTTCAGTTTGTCTCGGTGACGGATAATGGAAGGAAGGGCAGGCAACTGGTCGACTTCATTTAAATAAACAAATAAAAAATAAGATAAACTCAGGAATGGATAAATAATAACAAAAAAATTGTAAATTGGAGAAAGAGAGAGCGCGCGAATGCACTCAAGCAAACACAAACAGCACAGCACGATGCGTATTTTTTTTTAAAATTGACAAAATAAATCAAAAATAAAAATAAGTGGAAAAGGCGAGAGTGCGCGAGCACACAGGAGCAAAGACAAGCAGCGCAGCTTGATGCGTAGTAAAAAAAATAATAAATAGACAACTGGTCGACCTCATTAGAAATAAAAACCCAAAAGATTAGATAGACAAACAAACAAACACATAAATGTGGAGAGAAGGGCAGTGCGCGCAGGAGCAAAGGTAAACAGCAGACAGACCTGAATCCTTATCTTTACAAGGTCGACCTCAGAACTTTGTTCAGTTTGTCTCGGTGACGGATAATGGAAGGAAGGGCAGGCAACTGGTCGACTTCATTTAAATAAACAAATAAAAAATAAGATAAACTCTCAGGAATAGATAAATAATAACAAAAAAATTGTAAAGTGGAGAAAGCGAGAGCGCGCGAATGCACTCAAGCAAACACAAACAGCACAGCACGATGTGTATTTTTTTTTAAATTGACAAAATAAATCAAAAATAAATCAAAAATAAAAATAAGTGGAAAAGGCGAGAGTGCGCGAGCACACAGGAGCAAAGACAAGCAGCGCAGCTTGATGCGTAGTAAAAAAAATAATAAATAGACAACTGGTCGACCTCATTAGAAATAAAAACCCAAAAGATTAGATAGACAAACAAACAAACACATAAATGTGGAGAGAAGGGCAGTGCGCGCAGGAGCAAAGGTAAACAGCAGACAGACCTGAATCCTTATCTTTACAAGGTCGACCTCAGAACTTTGTTCAGTTTGTCTCGGTGACGGATAATGGAAGGAAGGGCAGGCAACTGGTCGACTTCATTTAAATAAACAAATAAAAAATAAGATAAACTCTCAGGAATAGATAAATAATAACAAAAAAATTGTAAAGTGGAGAAAGCGAGAGCGCGCGAATGCACTCAAGCAAACACAAACAGCACAGCACGATGCGTATTTTTTTTTTAAATTGACAAAATAAATCAAAAATAAAAATAAGTGGAAAAGGCGAGAGTGCGCGAGCACACAGGAGCAAAGACAAGCAGCGCAGCTTGATGCGTAGTAAAAAAATAATAAATAGACAACTGGTCGACCTCATTAGAAATAAAAACCCAAAAGATTAGATAGACAAACAAACAAACACATAAATGTGGAGAGAAGGGCAGTGCGCGCAGGAGCAAAGGTAAACAGCAGACAGACCTGAATCCTTATCTTTACAAGGTCGACCTCAGAACTTTGTTCAGTTTGTCTCGGTGACGGATAATGGAAGGAAGGGCAGGCAACTGGTCGACTTCATTTAAATAAACAAATAAAAAATAAGATAAACTCTCAGGAATAGATAAATAATAACAAAAAAATTGTAAAGTGGAGAAAGCGAGAGCGCGCGAATGCACTCAAGCAAACACAAACAGCACAGCACGATGCGTATTTTTTTAAATTGACAAAATAAATCAAAAATAAATCAAAAATAAAAATAAGTGGAAAAGGCGAGAGTGCGCGAGCACACAGGAGCAAAGACAAGCAGCGCAGCTTGATGCGTAGTAAAAAAAATAATAAATAGACAACTGGTCGACCTCATTAGAAATAAAAACCCAAAAGATTAGATAGACAAACAAACAAACACATAAATGTGGAGAGAAGGGCAGTGCGCGCAGGAGCAAAGGTAAACAGCAGACAGACCTGAATCCTTATCTTTACAAGGTCGACCTCAGAACTTTGTTCAGTTTGTCTCGGTGACGGATAATGGAAGGAAGGGCAGGCAACTGGTCGACTTCATTTAAATAAACAAATAAAAAATAAGATAAACTCAGGAATAGATAAATAATAACAAAAAAATTGTAAATTGGAGAAAGCGAGAGCGCACGAATGCACTCAAGCAAACACAAACAGCACAGCACGATGCGTATTTTTTTTTAAATTGACAAAATAAATCAAAAATAAAAATAAGTGGAAAAGGCGAGAGTGCGCGAGCACACAGGAGCAAAGACAAGCAGCGCAGCTTGATGCGTAGTAAAAAAAATAATAAATAGACAACTGGTCGACCTCATTAGAAATAAAAACCCAAAAGATTAGATAGACAAACAAACAAACACATAAATGTGGAGAGAAGGGCAGTGCGCGCAGGAGCAAAGTAAACAGCAGACAGACCTGAATCCTTATCTTTACAAGGTCGACCTCAGAACTTTGTTCAGTTTGTCTCGGTGACGGATAATGGAAGGAAGGGCAGGCAACTGGTCGACTTCATTTAAATAAACAAATAAAAAATAAGATAAACTCTCAGGAATAGATAAATAATAACAAAAAAATTGTAAAGTGGAGAAAGCGAGAGCGCGCGAATGCACTCAAGCAAACACAAACAGCACAGCACGATGCGTATTTTTTTTTAAATTGACAAAATAAATCAAAAATAAATCAAAAATAAAAATAAGTGGAAAAGGCGAGAGTGCGCGAGCACACAGGAGCAAAGACAAGCAGCGCAGCTTGATGCGTAGTAAAAAAATAATAAATAGACAACTGGTCGACCTCATTAGAAATAAAAACCCAAAAGATTAGATAGACAAACAAACAAACACATAAATGTGGAGAGAAGGGCAGTGCGCGCAGGAGCAAAGGTAAACAGCAGACAGACCTGAATCCTTATCTTTACAAGGTCGACCTCAGAACATTGTTCAGTTTGTCTCGGTGACGGATAATGGAAGGAAGGGCAGGCAACTGGTCGACTTCATTTAAATAAACAAATAAAAAATAAGATAAACTCTCAGGAATAGATAAATAATAACAAAAAAATTGTAAAGTGGAGAAAGCGAGAGCGCGCGAATGCACTCAAGCAAACACAAACAGCACAGCACGATGCGTATTTTTTTTTAAATTGACAAAATATATCAAAAATAAATCAAAAATAAAAATAAGTGGAAAAGGCGAGAGTGCGCGAGCACACAGGAGCAAAGACAAGCAGCGCAGCTTGATGCGTAGTAAAAAAAAATAATAGACAACTGGTCGACCTCATTAGAAATAAAAACCCAAAAGATTAGATAGACAAACAAACAAACACATAAATGTGGAGAGAAGGGCAGTGCGCGCAGGAGCAAAGGTAAACAGCAGACAGACCTGAATCCTTATCTTTACAAGGTCGACCTCAGAACTTTGTTCAGTTTGTCTCGGTGACGGATAATGGAAGGAAGGGCAGGCAACTGGTCGACTTCATTTAAATAAACAAATAAAAAATAAGATAAACTCAGGAATGGATAAATAATAACAAAAAAATTGTAAATTGGAGAAAGCGAGAGCTCGCGAATGCACTCAAGCAAACACAAACAGCACAGCACGATGCGTATTTTTTTATAAATTGACAAAATAAAACAAAAATAAATCAAAAATAAAAATAAGTGGAAAAGGCGAGAGTGCGCGAGCACACAGGAGCAAAGACAAGCAGCGCAGCTTGATGCGTAGTAAAAAAAATAATAAATAGACAACTGGTCGACCTCATTAGAAATAAAAACCCAAAAGATTAGATAGACAAACAAACAAACACATAAATGTGGAGAGAAGGGCAGTGCGCGCAGGAGCAAAGGTAAACAGCAGACAGACCTGAATCCTTATCTTTACAAGGTCGACCTCAGAACTTTGTTCAGTTTGTCTCGGTGACGGATAATGGAAGGAAGGGCAGGCAACTGGTCGACTTCATTTAAATAAACAAATAAAAAATAAGATAAACTCTCAGGAATAGATAAATAATAACAAAAAAATTGTAAAGTGGAGAAAGCGAGAGCGCGCGAATGCACTCAAGCAAACACAAACAGCACAGCACGATGCGTATTTTTTTTTAAATTGACAAAATAAATCAAAAATAAATCAAAAATAAAATAAGTGGAAAAGGCGAGAGTGCGCGAGCACACAGGAGCAAAGACAAGCAGCGCAGCTTGATGCGTAGTAAAAAAAATAATAAATAGACAACTGGTCGACCTCATTAGAAATAAAAACCCAAAAGATTAGATAGACAAACAAACAAACACATAAATGTGGAGAGAAGGGCAGTGCGCGCAGGAGCAAAGGTAAACAGCAGACAGACCTGAATCCTTATCTTTACAAGGTCGACCTCAGAACTTTGTTCAGTTTGTCTCGGTGACGGATAATGGAAGGAAGGGCAGGCAACTGGTCGACTTCATTTAAATAAACAAATAAAAAATAAGATAAACTCTCAGGAATAGATAAATAATAACATAAAAATTGAAAAGTGGAGAAAGCGAGAGCTCGCGAATGCACTCAAGCAAACACAAACAGCACAGCACGATGCGTATTTTTTTATAAATTGACAAAATAAAACAAAAAAATCAAAAATAAAAATAAGTGGAAAAGGCGAGAGTGCGCGAGCACACAGGAGCAAAGACAAGCAGCGCAGCTTGATGCGTAGTAAACAAAATAATAAATAGACAACTGGTCGACCTCATTAGAAATAAAAACCCAAAAGATTAGATAGACAAACAAACAAACACATAAATGTGGAGAGAAGGGCAGTGCGCGCAGGAGCAAAGGTAAACAGCAGACAGACCTGAATCCTTATCTTTACAAGGTCGACCTCAGAACTTTGTTCAGTTTGTCTCGGTGACGGATAATGGAAGGAAGGGCAGGCAACTGGTCGACTTCATTTAAATAAACAAATAAAAAATAAGATAAACTCAGGAATGATAAATAATAACAAAAAAATTGTAAATTGGAGAAAGCGAGAGCGCGCGAATGCACTCAAGCAAACACAAACAGCACAGCACGATGCGTATTTTTTTTAAATTGACAAAATAAATCAAAAATAAAAATAAGTGGAAAAGGCGAGAGTGCGCGAGCACACAGGAGCAAAGACAAGCCAGCGCAGCTTGATGCGTAGTAAAAAAAATAATAAATAGACAACTGGTCGACCTCATTAGAAATAAAAACCCAAAAGATTAGATAGACAAACAAACAAACACATAAATGTGGAGAGAAGGGCAGTGCGCGCAGGAGCAAAGGTAAACAGCAGACAGACCTGAATCCTTATCTTTACAAGGTCGACCTCAGAACTTTGTTCAGTTTGTCTCGGTGACGGATAATGGAAGGAAGGGCAGGCAACTGGTCGACTTCATTTAAATAAACAAATAAAAAATAAGATAAACTCTCAGGAATAGATAAATAATAACAAAAAAATTGTAAAGTGGAGAAAGCGAGAGCGCGCGAATGCACTCAAGCAAACACAAACAGCACAGCACGATGCGTATTTTTTTTAAATTGACAAAATAAATCAAAAATAAATCAAAAATAAAAATAAGTGGAAAAGGCGAGAGTGCGCGAGCACACAGGAGCAAAGACAAGCAGCGCAGCTTGATGCGTAGTAAAAAAAATAATAAATAGACAACTGGTCGACCTCATTAGAAATAAAAACCCAAAAGATTAGATAGACAAACAAACAAACACATAAATGTGGAGAGAAGGGCAGTGCGCGCAGGAGCAAAGGTAAACAGCAGACAGACCTGAATCCTTATCTTTACAAGGTCGACCTCAGAACTTTGTTCAGTTTGTCTCGGTGACGGATAATGGAAGGAAGGGCAGGCAACTGGTCGACTTCATTTAAATAAACAAATAAAAAATAAGATAAACTCTCAGGAATAGATAAATAATAACAAAAAAATTGTAAAGTGGAGAAAGCGAGAGCGCACGAATGCACTCAAGCAAACACAAACAGCACAGCACGATGCGTATTTTTTTTAAATTGACAAAATAAATCAAAAATAAATCAAAAATAAAAATAAGTGGAAAAGGCGAGAGTGCGCGAGCACACAGGAGCAAAGACAAGCAGCGCAGCTTGATGCGTAGTAAAAAAAATAATAAATAGACAACTGGTCGACCTCATTAGAAATAAAAACCCAAAAGATTAGATAGACAAACAAACAAACACATAAATGTGGAGAGAAGGGCAGTGCGCGCAGGAGCAAAGGTAAACAGCAGACAGACCTGAATCCTTATCTTTACAAGGTCGACCTCAGAACATTGTTCAGTTTGTCTCGGTGACGGATAATGGAAGGAAGGGCAGGCAACTGGTCGACTTCATTTAAATAAACAAATAAAAAATAAGATAAACTCTCAGGAATAGATAAATAATAACAAAAAAATTGTAAAGTGGAGAAAGCGAGAGCGCGCGAATGCACTCAAGCAAACACAAACAGCACAGCACGATGCGTATTTTTTTTTTAAATTGACAAAATAAATCAAAAATAAAAATAAGTGGAAAAGGCGAGAGTGCGCGAGCACACAGGAGCAAAGACAAGCAGCGCAGCTTGATGCGTAGTAAAAAAAATAATAAATAGACAACTGGTCGACCTCATTAGAAATAAAAACCCAAAAGATTAGATAGACAAACAAACAAACACATAAATGTGGAGAGAAGGGCAGTGCGCGCAGGAGCAAAGGTAAACAGCAGACAGACCTGAATCCTTATCTTTACAAGGTCGACCTCAGAACTTTGTTCAGTTTGTCTCGGTGACGGATAATGGAAGGAAGGGCAGGCAACTGGTCGACTTCATTTAAATAAACAAATAAAAAATAAGATAAACTCTCAGGAATAGATAAATAATAACAAAAAAATTGTAAAGTGGAGAAAGCGAGAGCGCGCGAATGCACTCAAGCAAACACAAACAGCACAGCACGATGCGTATTTTTTTTTTAAATTGACAAAAATAAATCAAAAATAAAAATAAGTGGAAAAGGCGAGAGTGCGCGAGCACACAGGAGCAAAGACAAGCAGCGCAGCTTGATGCGTAGTAAAAAAAATAATAAATAGACAACTGGTCGACCTCATTAGAAATAAAAACCCAAAAGATTAGATAGACAAACAAACAAACACATAAATGTGGAGAGAAGGGCAGTGCGCGCAGGAGCAAAGGTAAACAGCAGACAGACCTGAATCCTTATCTTTACAAGGTCGACCTCAGAACTTTGTTCAGTTTGTCTCGGTGACGGATAATGGAAGGAAGGGCAGGCAACTGGTCGACTTCATTTAAATAAACAAATAAAAAATAAGAAAAGCTCTCAGGAATAGATAAATAATAACATAAAAATTGAAAAGTGGAGAAAGCGAGAGCTCGTGAATGCACTCAAGCAAACACAAACAGCACAGCACGATGCGTATTTTTTTATAAATTGACAAAATAAAACAAAAATAAATCAAAAATAAAAATAAGTGGAAAAGGCGAGAGTGCGCGAGCACACAGGAGCAAAGACAAGCAGCGCAGCTTGATGCGTAGTAAACAAAATAATAAATAGACAACTGGTCGACCTCATTAGAAATAAAAACCCAAAAGATTAGATAGACAAACAAACAAACACATAAATGTGGAGAGAAGGGCAGTGCGGGCAGGAGCAAAGGTAAACAGCAGACAGACCTGAATCCTTATCTTTACAAGGTCGACCTCAGAACTTTGTTCAGTTTGTCTCGGTGACGGATAATGGAAGGAAGGGCAGGCAACTGGTCGACTTCATTTAAATAAACAAATAAAAAATAAGATAAACTCAGGAATGGATAAATAATAACAAAAAAATTGTAAATTGGAGAAAGAGAGAGCGCGCGAATGCACTCAAGCAAACACAAACAGCACAGCACGATGCGTATTTTTTTTTAAAATTGACAAAATAAATCAAAACTAAATCAAAAATAAAAATATGTGGAAAAGGCGAGAGTGCGCGAGCACACAGGAGCAAAGACAAGCAGCGCAGCTTGATGCGTAGTAAAAAAAATAATAAATAGACAACTGGTCGACCTCATTAGAAATAAAAACCCAAAAGATTAGATAGACAAACAAACAAACACATAAATGTGGAGAGAAGGGCAGTGCGCGCAGGAGCAAAGTTAAACAGCAGACAGACCTGAATCCTTATCTTTACAAGGTCGACCTCAGAACTTTGTTCAGTTTGTCTCGGTGACGGATAATGGAAGGAAGGGCAGGCAACTGGTCGACTTCATTTAAATAAACAAATAAAAAATAAGATAAACTCTCAGGAATAGATAAATAATAACAAAAAAATTGTAAAGTGGAGAAAGCGAGAGCGCGCGAATGCACTCAAGCAAACACAAACAGCACAGCACGATGTGTATTTTTTTTTAAATTGACAAAATAAATCAAAAATAAATCAAAAATAAAAATAAGTGGAAAAGGCGAGAGTGCGCGAGCACACAGGAGCAAAGACAAGCAGCGCAGCTTGATGCGTAGTAAAAAAAATAATAAATAGACAACTGGTCGACCTCATTAGAAATAAAAACCCAAAAGATTAGATAGACAAACAAACAAACACATAAATGTGGAGAGAAGGGCAGTGCGCGCAGGAGCAAAGGTAAACAGCAGACAGACCTGAATCCTTATCTTTACAAGGTCGACCTCAGAACTTTGTTCAGTTTGTCTCGGTGACGGATAATGGAAGGAAGGGCAGGCAACTGGTCGACTTCATTTAAATAAACAAATAAAAAATAAGATAAACTCTCAGGAATAGATAAATAATAACAAAAAAATTGTAAAGTGGAGAAAGCGAGAGCGCGCGAATGCACTCAAGCAAACACAAACAGCACAGCACGATGCGTTTTTTTTTTAAATTGACAAAATAAATCAAAAATAAAAATAAGTGGAAAAGGCGAGAGTGCGCGAGCACACAGGAGCAAAGACAAGCAGCGCAGCTTGATGCGTAGTAAAAAAAATAATAAATAGACAACTGGTCGACCTCATTAGAAATAAAAACCCAAAAGATTAGATAGACAAACAAACAAACACATAAATGTGGAGAGAAGGGCAGTGCGCGCAGGAGCAAAGGTAAACAGCAGACAGACCTGAATCCTTATCTTTACAAGGTCGACCTCAGAACTTTGTTCAGTTTGTCTCGGTGACGGATAATGGAAGGAAGGGCAGGCAACTGGTCGACTTCATTTAAATAAACAAATAAAAAATAAGATAAACTCTCAGGAATAGATAAATAATAACAAAAAAATTGTAAAGTGGAGAAAGCGAGAGCGCGCGAATGCACTCAAGCAAACACAAACAGCACAGCACGATGCGTATTTTTTTTTAAATTGATCAAAAATAAATCAAAAATAAAAATAAGTGGAAAAGGCGAGAGTGCGCGAGCACACAGGAGCAAAGACAAGCAGCGCAGCTTGATGCGTAGTAAAAAAAATAATAAATAGACAACTGGTCGACCTCATTAGAAATAAAAACCCAAAAGATTAGATAGACAAACAAACAAACACATAAATGTGGAGAGAAGGGCAGTGCGCGCAGGAGCAAAGGTAAACAGCAGACAGACCTGAATCCTTATCTTTACAAGGTCGACCTCAGAACTTTGTTCAGTTTGTCTCGGTGACGGATAATGGAAGGAAGGGCAGGCAACTGGTCGACTTCATTTAAATAAACAAATAAAAAATAAGATAAACTCTCAGGAATAGATAAATAATAACAAAAAAATTGTAAAGTGGAGAAAGCGAGAGCGCGCGAATGCACTCAAGCAAACACAAACAGCACAGCACGATGCGTATTTTTTTTTAAATTGACAAAATAAACAAAATAAATCAAAAATAAAAATAAGTGGAAAAGGCGAGAGTGCGCGAGCACACAGGAGCAAAGACAAGCAGCGCAGCTTGATGCGTAGTAAAAAAAATAATAAATAGACAACTGGTCGACCTCATTAGAAATAAAAACCCAAAAGATTAGATAGACAAACAAACAAACACATAAATGTGGAGAGAAGGGCAGTGCGCGCAGGAGCAAAGGTAAACAGCAGACAGACCTGAATCCTTATCTTTACAAGGTCGACCTCAGAACTTTGTTCAGTTTGTCTCGGTGACGGATAATGGAAGGAAGGGCAGGCAACTGGTCGACTTCATTTAAATAAACAAATAAAAAATAAGATAAACTCTCAGGAATAGATAAATAATAACAAAAAAATTGTAAAGTGGAGAAAGCGAGAGCGCGCGAATGCACTCAAGCAAACACAAACAGCACAGCACGATGCGTATTTTTTTTTAAATTGACAAAAATAAATCAAAAATAAAAATAAGTGGAAAAGGCGAGAGTGCGCGAGCACACAGGAGCAAAGACAAGCAGCGCAGCTTGATGCGTAGTAAAAAAAATAATAAATAGACAACTGGTCGACCTCATTAGAAATAAAAACCCAAAAGATTAGATAGACAAACAAACAAACACATAAATGTGGAGAGAAGGGCAGTGCGCGCAGGAGCAAAGGTAAACAGCAGACAGACCTGAATCCTTATCTTTACAAGGTCGACCTCAGAACATTGTTCAGTTTGTCTCGGTGACGGATAATGGAAGGAAGGGCAGGCAACTGGTCGACTTCATTTAAATAAACAAATAAAAAATAAGATAAACTCTCAGGAATAGATAAATAATAACAAAAAAATTGTAAAGTGGAGAAAGCGAGAGCGCGCGAATGCACTCAAGCAAACACAAACAGCACAGCACGATGCGTATTTTTTTTAAATTGACAAAATTACAAAATAAATCAAAAATAAAAATAAGTGGAAAAGGCGAGAGTGCGCGAGCACACAGGAGCAAAGACAAGCAGCGCAGCTTGATGCGTAGTAAAAAAAATAATAAATAGACAACTGGTCGACCTCATTAGAAATAAAAACCCAAAAGATTAGATAGACAAACAAACAAACACATAAATGTGGAGAGAAGGGCAGTGCGCGCAGGAGCAAAGGTAAACAGCAGACAGACCTGAATCCTTATCTTTACAAGGTCGACCTCAGAACTTTGTTCAGTTTGTCTCGGTGACGGATAATGGAAGGAAGGGCAGGCAACTGGTCGACTTCATTTAAATAAACAAATAAAAAATAAGATAAACTCTCAGGAATAGATAAATAATAACAAAAAAATTGTAAAGTGGAGAAAGCGAGAGCTCGCGAATGCACTCAAGCAAACACAAACAGCACAGCACGATGCGTATTTTTTTATAAATTGACAAAATAAAACAAAAATAAATCAAAAATAAAAATAAGTGGAAAAGGCGAGAGTGCGCGAGCACACAGGAGCAAAGACAAGCAGCGCAGCTTGATGCGTAGTAAAAAAAATAATAAATAGACAACTGGTCGACCTCATTAGAAATAAAAACCCAAAAGATTAGATAGACAAACAAACAAACACATAAATGTGGAGAGAAGGGCAGTGCGCGCAGGAGCAAAGGTAAACAGCAGACAGACCTGAATCCTTATCTTTACAAGGTCGACCTCAGAACTTTGTTCAGTTTGTCTCGGTGACGGATAATGGAAGGAAGGGCAGGCAACTGGTCGACTTCATTTAAATAAACAAATAAAAAATAAGATAAACTCTCAGGAATAGATAAATAATAACAAAAAAATTGTAAAGTGGAGAAAGCGAGAGCGCGCGAATGCACTCAAGCAAACACAAACAGCACAGCACGATGCGTATTTTTTTTTAAATTGACAAAATAAATCAAAAATAAATCAAAAATAAAAATAAGTGGAAAAGGCGAGAGTGCGCGAGCACACAGGAGCAAAGACAAGCAGCGCAGCTTGATGCGTAGTAAAAAAAATAATAAATAGACAACTGGTCGACCTCATTAGAAATAAAAACCCAAAAGATTAGATAGACAAACAAACAAACACATAAATGTGGAGAGAAGGGCAGTGCGCGCAGGAGCAAAGGTAAACAGCAGACAGACCTGAATCCTTATCTTTACAAGGTCGACCTCAGAACTTTGTTCAGTTTGTCTCGGTGACGGATAATGGAAGGAAGGGCAGGCAACTGGTCGACTTCATTTAAATAAACAAATAAAAAATAAGATAAACTCTCAGGAATAGATAAATAATAACAAAAAAATTGTAAAGTGGAGAAAGCGAGAGCGCGCGAATGCACTCAAGCAAACACAAACAGCACAGCACGATGCGTATTTTTTTTAAATTGACAAAATAAAACAAAATAAATCAAAAATAAAAATAAGTGGAAAAGGCGAGAGTGCGCGAGCACACAGGAGCAAAGACAAGCAGCGCAGCTTGATGCGTAGTAAAAAAAATAATAAATAGACAACTGGTCGACCTCATTAGAAATAAAAACCCAAAAGATTAGATAGACAAACAAACAAACACATAAATGTGGAGAGAAGGGCAGTGCGCGCAGGAGCAAAGGTAAACAGCAGACAGACCTGAATCCTTATCTTTACAAGGTCGACCTCAGAACTTTGTTCAGTTTGTCTCGGTGACGGATAATGGAAGGAAGGGCAGGCAACTGGTCGACTTCATTTAAATAAACAAATAAAAAATAAGATAAACTCTCAGGAATGGATAAATAATAACAAAAAAATTGTAAAGTGGAGAAAGCGAGAGCGCGCGAATGCACTCAAGCAAACACAAACAGCACAGCACGATGCGTATTTTTTTTAAAATTGACAAAATAAATCAAAAATAAATCAAAAATAAAAATAAGTGGAAAAGGCGAGAGTGCGCGAGCACACAGGAGCAAAGACAAGCAGCGCAGCTTGATGCGTAGTAAAAAAAATAATAAATAGACAACTGGTCGACCTCATTAGAAATAAAAACCCAAAAGATTAGATAGACAAACAAACAAACACATAAATGTGGAGAGAAGGGCAGTGCGCGCAGGAGCAAAGGTAAACAGCAGACAGACCTGAATCCTTATCTTTACAAGGTCGACCTCAGAACTTTGTTCAGTTTGTCTCGGTGACGGATAATGGAAGGAAGGGCAGGCAACTGGTCGACTTCATTTAAATAAACAAATAAAAAATAAGATAAACTCTCAGGAATAGATAAATAATAACAAAAAAATTGTAAAGTGGAGAAAGCGAGAGCGCGCGAATGCACTCAAGCAAACACAAACAGCACAGCACGATGCGTATTTTTTTTAAATTGACAAAATAAATCAAAAATAAATCAAAAATAAAAATAAGTGGAAAAGGCGAGAGTGCGCGAGCACACAGGAGCAAAGACAAGCAGCGCAGCTTGATGCGTAGTAAAAAAAATAATAAATAGACAACTGGTCGACCTCATTAGAAATAAAAACCCAAAAGATTAGATAGACAAACAAACAAACACATAAATGTGGAGAGAAGGGCAGTGCGCGCAGGAGCAAAGGTAAACAGCAGACAGACCTGAATCCTTATCTTTACAAGGTCGACCTCAGAACTTTGTTCAGTTTGTCTCGGTGACGGATAATGGAAGGAAGGGCAGGCAACTGGTCGACTTCATTTAAATAAACAAATAAAAAATAAGATAAACTCTCAGGAATAGATAAATAATAACAAAAAAATTGTAAAGTGGAGAAAGCGAGAGCGCGCACGAATGCACTCAAGCAAACACAAACAGCACAGCACGATGCGTATTTTTTTTAAATTGACAAAATAAACAAAATAAATCAAAAATAAAAATAAGTGGAAAAGGCGAGAGTGCGCGAGCACACAGGAGCAAAGACAAGCAGCGCAGCTTGATGCGTAGTAAAAAAAATAATAAATAGACAACTGGTCGACCTCATTAGAAATAAAAACCCAAAAGATTAGATAGACAAACAAACAAACACATAAATGTGGAGAGAAGGGCAGTGCGCGCAGGAGCAAAGGTAAACAGCAGACAGACCTGAATCCTTATCTTTACAAGGTCGACCTCAGAACATTGTTCAGTTTGTCTCGGTGACGGATAATGGAAGGAAGGGCAGGCAACTGGTCGACTTCATTTAAATAAACAAATAAAAAATAAGATAAACTCTCAGGAATAGATAAATAATAACAAAAAAATTGTAAAGTGGAGAAAGCGAGAGCGCGCGAATGCACTCAAGCAAACACAAACAGCACAGCACGATGCGTATTTTTTTTTAAATTGACAAAATAATCAAAATAAATCAAAAATAAAAATAAGTGGAAAAGGCGAGAGTGCGCGAGCACACAGGAGCAAAGACAAGCAGCGCAGCTTGATGCGTAGTAAAAAAAATAATAAATAGACAACTGGTCGACCTCATTAGAAATAAAAACCCAAAAGATTAGATAGACAAACAAACAAACACATAAATGTGGAGAGAAGGGCAGTGCGCGCAGGAGCAAAGGTAAACAGCAGACAGACCTGAATCCTTATCTTTACAAGGTCGACCTCAGAACTTTGTTCAGTTTGTCTCGGTGACGGATAATGGAAGGAAGGGCAGGCAACTGGTCGACTTCATTTAAATAAACAAATAAAAAATAAGATAAACTCTCAGGAATAGATAAATAATAAAAAAATTGTAAAGTGGAGAAAGCGAGAGCGCGCGAATGCACTCAAGCAAACACAAACAGCACAGCACGATGCGTATTTTTTTTAAATTGACAAAATAAATCGAAAATAAATCAAAAATAAAAATAAGTGGAAAAGGCGAGAGTGCGCGAGCACACAGGAGCAAAGACAAGCAGCGCAGCTTGATGCGTAGTAAAAAAAATAATAAATAGACAACTGGTCGACCTCATTAGAAATAAAAACCCAAAAGATTAGATAGACAAACAAACAAACACATAAATGTGGAGAGAAGGGCAGTGCGCGCAGGAGCAAAGGTAAACAGCAGACAGACCTGAATCCTTATCTTTACAAGGTCGACCTCAGAACTTTGTTCAGTTTGTCTCGGTGACGGATAATGGAAGGAAGGGCAGGCAACTGGTCGACTTCATTTAAATAAACAAATAAAAAATAAGATAAACTCTCAGGAATAGATAAATAATAACAAAAAATTGTAAAGTGGAGAAAGCGAGAGCTCGCGAATGCACTCAAGCAAACACAAACAGCACAGCACGATGCGTATTTTTTTATAAATTGACAAAATAAACAAAAATAAATCAAAAATAAAAATAAGTGGAAAAGGCGAGAGTGCGCGAGCACACAGGAGCAAAGACAAGCAGCGCAGCTTGATGCGTAGTAAAAAAATAATAAATAGACAACTGGTCGACCTCATTAGAAATAAAAACCCAAAAGATTAGATAGACAAACAAACAAACACATAAATGTGGAGAGAAGGGCAGTGCGCGCAGGAGCAAAGGTAAACAGCAGACAGACCTGAATCCTTATCTTTACAAGGTCGACCTCAGAACTTTGTTCAGTTTGTCTCGGTGACGGATAATGGAAGGAAGGGCAGGCAACTGGTCGACTTCATTTAAATAAACAAATAAAAAATAAGATAAACTCTCAGGAATAGATAAATAATAACAAAAAAATTGTAAAGTGGAGAAAGCGAGAGCGCGCGAATGCACTCAAGCAAACACAAACAGCACAGCACGATGCGTATTTTTTTTTAAAATTGACAAAATAAATCAAAAATAAATCAAAAATAAAAATAAGTGGAAAAGGCGAGAGTGCGCGAGCACACAGGAGCAAAGACAAGCCGGGCAGCTTGATGCGTAGTAAAAAAAATAATAAATAGACAACTGGTCGACCTCATTAGAAATAAAAACCCAAAAGATTAGATAGACAAACAAACAAACACATAAATGTGGAGAGAAGGGCAGTGCGCGCAGGAGCAAAGTTAAACAGCAGACAGACCTGAATCCTTATCTTTACAAGGTCGACCTCAGAACTTTGTTCAGTTTGTCTCGGTGACGGATAATGGAAGGAAGGGCAGGCAACTGGTCGACTTCATTTAAATAAACAAATAAAAAATAAGATAAACTCTCAGGAATAGATAAATAATAACAAAAAAATTGTAAAGTGGAGAAAGCGAGAGCGCGCGAATGCACTCAAGCAAACACAAACAGCACAGCACGATGTGTATTTTTTTTAAATTGACAAAATAAATCAAAAATAAATCAAAAATAAAAATAAGTGGAAAAGGCGAGAGTGCGCGAGCACACAGGAGCAAAGACAAGCAGCGCAGCTTGATGCGTAGTAAAAAAAATAATAAATAGACAACTGGTCGACCTCATTAGAAATAAAAACCCAAAAGATTAGATAGACAAACAAACAAACACATAAATGTGGAGAGAAGGGCAGTGCGCGCAGGAGCAAAGGTAAACAGCAGACAGACCTGAATCCTTATCTTTACAAGGTCGACCTCAGAACTTTGTTCAGTTTGTCTCGGTGACGGATAATGGAAGGAAGGGCAGGCAACTGGTCGACTTCATTTAAATAAACAAATAAAAAATAAGATAAACTCTCAGGAATAGATAAATAATAACAAAAAAATTGTAAAGTGGAGAAAGCGAGAGCGCGCGAATGCACTCAAGCAAACACAAACAGCACAGCACGATGCGTATTTTTTTTTAAATTGACAAAATAAATCAAAAATAAAAATAAGTGGAAAAGGCGAGAGTGCGCGAGCACACAGGAGCAAAGACAAGCAGCGCAGCTTGATGCGTAGTAAAAAAAATAATAAATAGACAACTGGTCGACCTCATTAGAAATAAAAACCCAAAAGATTAGATAGACAAACAAACAAACACATAAATGTGGAGAGAAGGGCAGTGCGCGCAGGAGCAAATGTAAACAGCAGACAGACCTGAATCCTTATCTTTACAAGGTCGACCTCAGAACTTTGTTGAGTTTGTCTCGGTGACGGATAATGGAAGGAAGGGCAGGCAACTGGTCGACTTCATTTAAATAAACAAATAAAAAATAAGATAAACTCTCAGGAATAGTTAAATAATAACAAAAAAATTGTAAAGTGGAGAAAGCGAGAGCGCGCGAATGCACTCAAGCAAACACAAACAGCACAGCACGATGCGTATTTTTTTTTAAATTGACAAAATAAATCAAAATAAATCAAAAATAAAAATAAGTGGAAAAGGCGAGAGTGCGCGAGCACACAGGAGCAAAGACAAGCAGCGCAGCTTGATGCGTAGTAAAAAAAATAATAAATAGACAACTGGTCGACCTCATTAGAAATAAAAACCCAAAAGATTAGATAGACAAACAAACAAACACATAAATGTGGAGAGAAGGGCAGTGCGCGCAGGAGCAAAGGTAAACAGCAGACAGACCTGAATCCTTATCTTTACAAGGTCGACCTCAGAACTTTGTTCAGTTTGTCTCGGTGACGGATAATGGAAGGAAGGGCAGGCAACTGGTCGACTTCATTTAAATAAACAAATAAAAAATAAGATAAACTCTCAGGAATAGATAAATAATAACAAAAAAATTGTAAAGTGGAGAAAGCGAGAGCGCGCGAATGCACTCAAGCAAACACAAACAGCACAGCACGATGCGTATTTTTTTTAAATTGACAAAATAAATCAAAAATAAAAATAAGTGGAAAAGGCGAGAGTGCGCGAGCACACAGGAGCAAAGACAAGCAGCGCAGCTTGATGCGTAGTAAAAAAAATAATAAATAGACAACTGGTCGACCTCATTAGAAATAAAAACCCAAAAGATTAGATAGACAAACAAACAAACACATAAATGTGGAGAGAAGGGCAGTGCGCGCAGGAGCAAAGGTAAACAGCAGACAGACCTGAATCCTTATCTTTACAAGGTCGACCTCAGAACTTTGTTCAGTTTGTCTCGGTGACGGATAATGGAAGGAAGGGCAGGCAACTGGTCGACTTCATTTAAATAAACAAATAAAAAATAAGATAAACTCTCAGGAATAGATAAATAATAACAAAAAAATTGTAAAGTGGAGAAAGCGAGAGCGCGCGAATGCACTCAAGCAAACACAAACAGCACAGCACGATGCGTATTTTTTTTAAATTGACAAAATAATCAAAAATAAATCAAAAATAAAAATAAGTGGAAAAGGCGAGAGTGCGCGAGCACACAGGAGCAAAGACAAGCAGCGCAGCTTGATGCGTAGTAAAAAAAATAATAAATAGACAACTGGTCGACCTCATTAGAAATAAAAACCCAAAAGATTAGATAGACAAACAAACAAACACATAAATGTGGAGAGAAGGGCAGTGCGCGCAGGAGCAAAGGTAAACAGCAGACAGACCTGAATCCTTATCTTTACAAGGTCGACCTCAGAACTTTGTTCAGTTTGTCTCGGTGACGGATAATGGAAGGAAGGGCAGGCAACTGGTCGACTTCATTTAAATAAACAAATAAAAAATAAGATAAACTCTCAGGAATAGATAAATAATAACAAAAAAATTGTAAAGTGGAGAAAGCGAGAGCGCGCGAATGCACTCAAGCAAACACAAACAGCACAGCACGATGCGTATTTTTTTTTTAAATTGACAAAATAAATCAAAAATAAAAATAAGTGGAAAAGGCGAGAGTGCGCGAGCACACAGGAGCAAAGACAAGCAGCGCAGCTTGATGCGTAGTAAAAAAAATAATAAATAGACAACTGGTCGACCTCATTAGAAATAAAAACCCAAAAGATTAGATAGACAAACAAACAAACACATAAATGTGGAGAGAAGGGCAGTGCGCGCAGGAGCAAAGGTAAACAGCAGACAGACCTGAATCCTTATCTTTACAAGGTCGACCTCAGAACTTTGTTCAGTTTGTCTCGGTGACGGATAATGGAAGGAAGGGCAGGCAACTGGTCGACTTCATTTAAATAAACAAATAAAAAATAAGATAAACTCTCAGGAATAGATAAATAATAACAAAAAAATTGTAAAGTGGAGAAAGCGAGAGCTCGCGAATGCACTCAAGCAAACACAAACAGCACAGCACGATGCGTATTTTTTTATAAATTGACAAAATAAAACAAAAATAAATCAAAAATAAAAATAAGTGGAAAAGGCGAGAGTGCGCGAGCACACAGGAGCAAAGACAAGCAGCGCAGCTTGATGCGTAGTAAAAAAAATAATAAATAGACAACTGGTCGACCTCATTAGAAATAAAAACCCAAAAGATTAGATAGACAAACAAACAAACACATAAATGTGGAGAGAAGGGCAGTGCGCGCAGGAGCAAAGGTAAACAGCAGACAGACCTGAATCCTTATCTTTACAAGGTCGACCTCAGAACTTTGTTCAGTTTGTCTCGGTGACGGATAATGGAAGGAAGGGCAGGCAACTGGTCGACTTCATTTAAATAAACAAATAAAAAATAAGATAAACTCTCAGGAATAGATAAATAATAACAAAAAAATTGTAAAGTGGAGAAAGCGAGAGCGCGCGAATGCACTCAAGCAAACACAAACAGCACAGCACGATGCGTATTTTTTTTAAATTGACAAAATAAATCAAAAATAAATCAAAAATAAAAATAAGTGGAAAAGGCGAGAGTGCGCGAGCACACAGGAGCAAAGACAAGCAGCGCAGCTTGATGCGTAGTAAAAAAAATAATAAATAGACAACTGGTCGACCTCATTAGAAATAAAAACCCAAAAGATTAGATAGACAAACAAACAAACACATAAATGTGGAGAGAAGGGCAGTGCGCGCAGGAGCAAAGGTAAACAGCAGACAGACCTGAATCCTTATCTTTACAAGGTCGACCTCAGAACTTTGTTCAGTTTGTCTCGGTGACGGATAATGGAAGGAAGGGCAGGCAACTGGTCGACTTCATTTAAATAAACAAATAAAAAATAAGATAAACTCTCAGGAATAGATAAATAATAACAAAAAAATTGTAAAGTGGAGAAAGCGAGAGCGCGCGAATGCACTCAAGCAAACACAAACAGCACAGCACGATGCGTATTTTTTTTTAAATTGACAAAATAAATCAAAAATAAAAATAAGTGGAAAAGGCGAGAGTGCGCGAGCACACAGGAGCAAAGACAAGCAGCGCAGCTTGATGCGTAGTAAAAAAAATAATAAATAGACAACTGGTCGACCTCATTAGAAATAAAAACCCAAAAGATTAGATAGACAAACAAACAAACACATAAATGTGGAGAGAAGGGCAGTGCGCGCAGGAGCAAAGGTAAACAGCAGACAGACCTGAATCCTTATCTTTACAAGGTCGACCTCAGAACTTTGTTCAGTTTGTCTCGGTGACGGATAATGGAAGGAAGGGCAGGCAACTGGTCGACTTCATTTAAATAAACAAATAAAAAATAAGATAAACTCTCAGGAATAGATAAATAATAACAAAAAAATTGTAAAGTGGAGAAAGCGAGAGCGCGCGAATGCACTCAAGCAAACACAAACAGCACAGCACGATGCGTATTTTTTTTTAAATTGACAAAATAAATCAAAATAAATCAAAAATAAAAATAAGTGGAAAAGGCGAGAGTGCGCGAGCACACAGGAGCAAAGACAAGCAGCGCAGCTTGATGCGTAGTAAAAAAAATAATAAATAGACAACTGGTCGACCTCATTAGAAATAAAAACCCAAAAGATTAGATAGACAAACAAACAAACACATAAATGTGGAGAGAAGGGCAGTGCGCGCAGGAGCAAAGGTAAACAGCAGACAGACCTGAATCCTTATCTTTACAAGGTCGACCTCAGAACTTTGTTCAGTTTGTCTCGGTGACGGATAATGGAAGGAAGGGCAGGCAACTGGTCGACTTCATTTAAATAAACAAATAAAAAATAAGATAAACTCTCAGGAATAGATAAATAATAACAAAAAAATTGTAAAGTGGAGAAAGCGAGAGCGCGCGAATGCACTCAAGCAAACACAAACAGCACAGCACGATGCGTATTTTTTTTTAAATTGACAAAATAAACAAAAATAAATCAAAAATAAAAATAAGTGGAAAAGGCGAGAGTGCGCGAGCACACAGGAGCAAAGACAAGCAGCGCAGCTTGATGCGTAGTAAAAAAAATAATAAATAGACAACTGGTCGACCTCATTAGAAATAAAAACCCAAAAGATTAGATAGACAAACAAACAAACACATAAATGTGGAGAGAAGGGCAGTGCGCGCAGGAGCAAAGGTAAACAGCAGACAGACCTGAATCCTTATCTTTACAAGGTCGACCTCAGAACTTTGTTCAGTTTGTCTCGGTGACGGATAATGGAAGGAAGGGCAGGCAACTGGTCGACTTCATTTAAATAAACAAATAAAAAATAAGATAAACTCTCAGGAATAGATAAATAATAACAAAAAAATTGTAAAGTGGAGAAAGCGAGAGCGCGCGAATGCACTCAAGCAAACACAAACAGCACAGCACGATGCGTATTTTTTTTTAAATTGACAAAATAAATCAAAAATAAAAATAAGTGGAAAAGGCGAGAGTGCGCGAGCACACAGGAGCAAAGACAAGCAGCGCAGCTTGATGCGTAGTAAAAAAAATAATAAATAGACAACTGGTCGACCTCATTAGAAATAAAAACCCAAAAGATTAGATAGACAAACAAACAAACACATAAATGTGGAGAGAAGGGCAGTGCGCGCAGGAGCAAAGGTAAACAGCAGACAGACCTGAATCCTTATCTTTACAAGGTCGACCTCAGAACATTGTTCAGTTTGTCTCGGTGACGGATAATGGAAGGAAGGGCAGGCAACTGGTCGACTTCATTTAAATAAACAAATAAAAAATAAGATAAACTCTCAGGAATAGATAAATAATAACAAAAAAATTGTAAAGTGGAGAAAGCGAGAGCGCGCGAATGCACTCAAGCAAACACAAACAGCACAGCACGATGCGTATTTTTTTTTAAATTGACAAAATAAATCAAAAATAAAAATAAGTGGAAAAGGCGAGAGTGCGCGAGCACACAGGAGCAAAGACAAGCAGCGCAGCTTGATGCGTAGTAAAAAAAATAATAAATAGACAACTGGTCGACCTCATTAGAAATAAAAACCCAAAAGATTAGATAGACAAACAAACAAACACATAAATGTGGAGAGAAGGGCAGTGCGCGCAGGAGCAAAGGTAAACAGCAGACAGACCTGAATCCTTATCTTTACAAGGTCGACCTCAGAACTTTGTTCAGTTTGTCTCGGTGACGGATAATGGAAGGAAGGGCAGGCAACTGGTCGACTTCATTTAAATAAACAAATAAAAAATAAGATAAACTCTCAGGAATAGATAAATAATAACAAAAAATTGTAAAGTGGAGAAAGCGAGAGCGCGCGAATGCACTCAAGCAAACACAAACAGCACAGCACGATGCGTATTTTTTTTAAATTGACAAAATAAATCGAAAATAAATCAAAAATAAATTAATTGGAAAAGGCGAGAGTGCGCGAGCACACAGGAGCAAAGACAAGCAGCGCAGCTTGAGGCATACTAAACAAAATAATAAATAGACAACTGGTCGACCTCATTAGAAATAAAAACCCAAAAGATTAGATAGACAAACAAACAAACACATAAATGTGGAGAGAAGGGCAGTGCGCGCAGGAGCAAAGGTAAACAGCAGACAGACCTGAATCCTTATCTTTACAAGGTCGACCTCAGAACTTTGTTCAGTTTGTCTCGGTGACGGATAATGGAAGGAAGGGCAGGCAACTGGTCGACTTCATTTAAATAAACAAATAAAAAATAAGATAAACTCTCAGGAATGGATAAATAATAACAAAAAAATTGTAAAGTGGAGAAAGCGAGAGCGCGCGAATGCACTCAAGCAAACACAAACAGCACAGCACGATGCGTATTTTTTTTAAAAATTGACAAAATAAATCAAAAATAAAAATAAGTGGAAAAGGCGAGAGTGCGCGAGCACACAGGAGCAAAGACAAGCAGCGCAGCTTCATGCGTAGTAAAAAAAATAATAAATAGACAACTGGTCGACCTCATTAGAAATAAAAACCCAAAAGATTAGATAGACAAACAAACAAACACATAAATGTGGAGAGAAGGGCAGTGCGCGCAGGAGCAAAGGTAAACAGCAGACAGACCTGAATCCTTATCTTTACAAGGTCGACCTCAGAACTTTGTTCAGTTTGTCTGGGTGACGGATAATGGAAGGAAGGGCAGGCAACTGGTCGACTTCATTTAAATAAACAAATAAAAATAAGATAAACTCTCAGGAATAGATAAATAATAACAAAAAAATTGTAAAGTGGAGAAAGCGAGAGCGCGCGTATGCACTCAAGCAAACACAAACAGCACAGCACGATGCGTATTTTTTTTTAAATTGACAAAATAAATCAAAAATAAATCAAAAATAAAAATAAGTGGAAAAGGCGAGAGTGCGCGAGCACACAGGAGCAAAGACAAGCCGGGCAGCTTGATGCGTAGTAAAAAAAATAATAAATAGACAACTGGTCGACCTCATTAGAAATAAAAACCCAAAAGATTAGATAGACAAACAAACAAACACATAAATGTGGAGAGAAGGGCAGTGCGCGCAGGAGCAAAGTTAAACAGCAGACAGACCTGAATCCTTATCTTTACAAGGTCGACCTCAGAACTTTGTTCAGTTTGTCTCGGTGACGGATAATGGAAGGAAGGGCAGGCAACTGGTCGACTTCATTTAAATAAACAAATAAAAAATAAGATAAACTCTCAGGAATAGATAAATAATAACAAAAAAATTGTAAAGTGGAGAAAGCGAGAGCGCGCGAATGCACTCAAGCAAACACAAACAGCACAGCACGATGTGTATTTTTTTTAAATTGACAAAATAAATAAAAAATAAATCAAAAATAAAAATAAGTGGAAAAGGCGAGAGTGCGCGAGCACACAGGAGCAAAGACAAGCAGCGCAGCTTGATGCGTAGTAAAAAAAATAATAAATAGACAACTGGTCGACCTCATTAGAAATAAAAACCCAAAAGATTAGATAGACAAACAAACAAACACATAAATGTGGAGAGAAGGGCAGTGCGCGCAGGAGCAAAGGTAAACAGCAGACAGACCTGAATCCTTATCTTTACAAGGTCGACCTCAGAACTTTGTTCAGTTTGTCTCGGTGACGGATAATGGAAGGAAGGGCAGGCAACTGGTCGACTTCATTTAAATAAACAAATAAAAAATAAGATAAACTCTCAGGAATAGATAAATAATAACAAAAAAATTGTAAAGTGGAGAAAGCGAGAGCGCGGGAATGCACTCAAGCAAACACAAACAGCACAGCACGATGCGTATTTTTTTTTAAATTGACAAAATAAATCAAAAATAAAAATAAGTGGAAAAGGCGAGAGTGCGCAAGCACACAGGAGCAAAGACAAGCAGCGCAGCTTGATGCGTAGTAAAAAAAATAATAAATAGACAACTGGTCGACCTCATTAGAAATAAAAACCCAAAAGATTAGATAGACAAACAAACAAACACATAAATATGGAGAGAAGGGCAGTGCGCGCAGGAGCAAATGTAAACAGCAGACAGACCTGAATCCTTATCTTTACAAGGTCGACCTCAGAACTTTGTTGAGTTTGTCTCGGTGACGGATAATGGAAGGAAGGGCAGGCAACTGGTCGACTTCATTTAAATAAACAAATAAAAAATAAGATAAACTCTCAGGAATAGTTAAATAATAACAAAAAAATTGTAAAGTGGAGAAAGCGAGAGCGCGCGAATGCACTCAAGCAAACACAAACAGCACAGCACGATGCGTATTTTTTTTTAAATTGACAAAATAAATCAAAAATAAATCAAAAAAAAATAAGTGGAAAAGGCGAGAGTGCGCGAGCACACAGGAGCAAAGACAAGCAGCGCAGCTTGATGCGTAGTAAAAAAAATAATAAATAGACAACTGGTCGACCTCATTAGAAATAAAAACCCAAAAGATTAGATAGACAAACAAACAAACACATAAATGTGGAGAGAAGGGCAGTGCGCGCAGGAGCAAAGGTAAACAGCAGACAGACCTGAATCCTTATCTTTACAAGGTCGACCTCAGAACTTTGTTCAGTTTGTCTCGGTGACGGATAATGGAAGGAAGGGCAGGCAACTGGTCGACTTCATTTAAATAAACAAATAAACAATAAGATAAACTCTCAGGAATAGATAAATAATAACAAAAAAATTGTAAAGTGGAGAAAGCGAGAGCGCGCGAATGCACTCAAGCAAACACAAACAGCACAGCACGATGCGTATTTTTTTTAAATTGACAAAATAAATCAAAAATAAATCTAAAATAAAAATAAGTGGAAAAGGCGAGAGTGCGCGAGCACACAGGAGCAAAGACAAGCAGCACAGCTTGATGCGTAGTAAAAAAAATAATAAATAGACAACTGGTCGACCTCATTAGAAATAAAAACCCAAAAGATTAGATAGACAAACAAACACATAAATGTGGAGAGAAGGGCAGTGCGCGCAGGAGCAAAGGTAAACAGCAGACAGACCTGAATCCTTATCTTTACAAGGTCGACCTCAGAACTTTGTTCAGTTTGTCTCGGTGACGGATAATGGAAGGAAGGGCAGGCAACTGGTCGACTTCATTTAAATAAACAAATAAAAAATAAGATAAACTCTCAGGAATAGATAAATAATAACAAAAAAATTGTAAAGTGGAGAAAGCGAGAGCGCGCGAATGCACTCAAGCAAACACAAACAGCACAGCACGATGCGTATTTTTTTTCAAATTGACAAAATATATCAAAAATAAATCAAAAATAAAAATAAGTGGAAAAGGCGAGAGTGCGCGAGCACACAGGAGCAAAGACAAGCAGCGCAGCTTGATGCGTAGTAAAAAAAATAATAAATAGACAACTGGTCGACCTCATTAGAAATAAAAACCCAAAAGATTAGATAGACAAACAAACAAACACATAAATGTGGAGAGAAGGGCAGTGCGCGCAGGAGCAAAGGTAAACAGCAGACAGGCCTGAATCCTTATCTTTACAAGGTCGACCTCAGAACTTTGTTCAGTTTGTCTCGGTGACGGATAATGGAAGGAAGGGCAGGCAACTGGTCGACTTCATTTAAATAAACAAATAAAAAATAAGATAAACTCTCAGGAATAGATAAATAATAACAAAAAAATTGAAAAGTGGAGAAAGCGAGAGCTCGCGAATGCACTCAAGCAAACACAAACAGCACAGCACGATGCGTATTTTTTTTAAATTGACAAAATATCAAAAATAAATCAAAAATAAAAATAAGTGGAAAAGGCGAGAGTGCGCGAGCACACAGGAGCAAAGACAAGCAGCGCAGCTTGATGCGTAGTAAAAAAAATAATAAATAGACAACTGGTCGACCTCATTAGAAATAAAAACCCAAAAGATTAGATAGACAAACAAACAAACACATAAATGTGGAGAGAAGGGCAGTGCGCGCAGGAGCAAAGGTAAACAGCAGACAGACCTGAATCCTTATCTTTACAAGGTCGACCTCAGAACTTTGTTCAGTTTGTCTCGGTGACGGATAATGGAAGGAAGGGCAGGCAACTGGTCGACTTCATTTAAATAAACAAATAAAAAATAAGATAAACTCTCAGGAATAGATAAATAATAACAAAAAAATTGTAAAGTGGAGAAAGCGAGAGCGCCGAATGCACTCAAGCAAACACAAACAGCACAGCACGATGCGTATTTTTTTTAAAATTGACAAAATAATTCAAAAATAAATCAAAAATAAAAATAAGTGGAAAAGGCGAGAGTGCGCGAGCACACAGGAGCAAAGACAAGCAGCGCAGCTTGATGCGTAGTAAAAAAAATAATAAATAGACAACTGGTCGACCTCATTAGAAATAAAAACCCAAAAGATTAGATAGACAAACAAACAAACACATAAATGTGGAGAGAAGGGCAGTGCGCGCAGGAGCAAAGGTAAACAGCAGACAGACCTGAATCCTTATCTTTACAAGGTCGACCTCAGAACTTTGTTCAGTTTGTCTCGGTGACGGATAATGGAAGGAAGGGCAGGCAACTGGTCGACTTCATTTAAATAAACAAATAAAAAATAAGATAAACTCTCAGGAATAGATAAATAATAACAAAAAAATTGTAAAGTGGAGAAAGCGAGAGCGCGCGAATGCACTCAAGCAAACACAAACAGCACAGCACGATGCGTATTTTTTTTAAATTGACAAAATAAATCAAAAATAAATCAAAAATAAAAATAAGTGGAAAAGGCGAGAGTGCGGGAGCACACAGGAGCAAAGACAAGCAGCGCAGCTTGATGCGTAGTAAAAAAAATAATAAATAGACAACTGGTCGACCTCATTAGAAATAAAAACCCAAAAGATTAGATAGACAAACAAACAAACACATAAATGTGGAGAGAAGGGCAGTGCGCGCAGGAGCAAAGGTAAACAGCAGACAGACCTGAATCCTTATCTTTACAAGGTCGACCTCAGAACTTTGTTCAGTTTGTCTCGGTGACGGATAATGGAAGGAAGGGCAGGCAACTGGTCGACTTCATTTAAATAAACAAATAAAAAATAAGATAAACTCTCAGGAATAGATAAATAATAACAAAAAAATTGTAAAGTGGAGAAAGCGAGAGCGCACGAATGCACTCAAGCAAACACAAACAGCACAGCACGATGCGTATTTTTTTTTAAATTGACAAAATAACAAAAATAAATCAAAAATAAAAATAAGTGGAAAAGGCGAGAGTGCGCGAGCACACAGGAGCAAAGACAAGCAGCGCAGCTTGATGCGTAGTAAAAAAAATAATAAATAGACAACTGGTCGACCTCATTAGAAATAAAAACCCAAAAGATTAGATAGACAAACAAACAAACACATAAATGTGGAGAGAAGGGCAGTGCGCGCAGGAGCAAAGGTAAACAGCAGACAGACCTGAATCCTTATCTTTACAAGGTCGACCTCAGAACTTTGTTCAGTTTGTCTCGGTGACGGATAATGGAAGGAAGGGCAGGCAACTGGTCGACTTCATTTAAATAAACAAATAAAAAATAAGATAAACTCTCAGGAATAGATAAATAATAACAAAAAAATTGTAAAGTGGAGAAAGCGAGAGCGCGCGAATGCACTCAAGCAAACACAAACAGCACAGCACGATGCGTATTTTTTTTTAAATTGACAAAATAAATCAAAAATAAAAATAAGTGGAAAAGGCGAGAGTGCGCGAGCACACAGGAGCAAAGACAAGCAGCGCAGCTTGATGCGTAGTAAAAAAAATAATAAATAGACAACTGGTCGACCTCATTAGAAATAAAAACCCAAAAGATTAGATAGACAAACAAACAAACACATAAATGTGGAGAGAAGGGCAGTGCGCGCAGGAGCAAAGGTAAACAGCAGACAGACCTGAATCCTTATCTTTACAAGGTCGACCTCAGAACTTTGTTCAGTTTGTCTCGGTGACGGATAATGGAAGGAAGGGCAGGCAACTGGTCGACTTCATTTAAATAAACAAATAAAAAATAAGATAAACTCTCAGGAATAGATAAATAATAACAAAAAAATTGTAAAGTGGAGAAAGCGAGAGCGCGCGAATGCACTCAAGCAAACACAAACAGCACAGCACGATGCGTATTTTTTTTAAATTGACAAAATAAATCAAAAATAAAAATAAGTGGAAAAGGCGAGAGTGCGCGAGCACACAGGAGCAAAGACAAGCAGCGCAGCTTCATGCGTAGTAAAAAAAATAATAAATAGACAACTGGTCGACCTCATTAGAAATAAAAACCCAAAAGATTAGATAGACAAACAAACAAACACATAAATGTGGAGAGAAGGGCAGTGCGCGCAGGAGCAAAGGTAAACAGCAGACAGACCTGAATCCTTATCTTTACAAGGTCGACCTCAGAACTTTGTTCAGTTTGTCTCGGTGACGGATAATGGAAGGAAGGGCAGGCAACTGGTCGACTTCATTTAAATAAACAAATAAAAATAAGATAAACTCTCAGGAATAGATAAATAATAACAAAAAAATTGTAAAGTGGAGAAAGCGAGAGCGCGCGAATGCACTCAAGCAAACACAAACAGCACAGCACGATGCGTATTTTTTTTTAAATTGACAAAATAAACAAAATAAATCAAAAATAAAAATAAGTGGAAAAGGCGAGAGTGCGCGAGCACACAGGAGCAAAGACAAGCAGCGCAGCTTGATGCGTAGTAAAAAAAATAATAAATAGACAACTGGTCGACCTCATTAGAAATAAAAACCCAAAAGATTAGATAGACAAACAAACAAACACATAAATGTGGAGAGAAGGGCAGTGCGCGCAGGAGCAAAGGTAAACAGCAGACAGACCTGAATCCTTATCTTTACAAGGTCGACCTCAGAACATTGTTCAGTTTGTCTCGGTGACGGATAATGGAAGGAAGGGCAGGCAACTGGTCGACTTCATTTAAATAAACAAATAAAATAAGATAAACTCTCAGGAATAGATAAATAATAACAAAAAAATTGTAAAGTGGAGAAAGCGAGAGCGCGCGAATGCACTCAAGCAAACACAAACAGCACAGCACGATGCGTATTTTTTTTAAATTGACAAAATAAATCAAAAATAAATCAAAAATAAAAATAAGTGGAAAAGGCGAGAGTGCGCGAGCACACAGGAGCAAAGACAAGCAGCGCAGCTTGATGCGTAGTAAAAAAAATAATAAATAGACAACTGGTCGACCTCATTAGAAATAAAAACCCAAAAGATTAGATAGACAAACAAACAAACACATAAATGTGGAGAGAAGGGCAGTGCGCGCAGGAGCAAAGGTAAACAGCAGACAGACCTGAATCCTTATCTTTACAAGGTCGACCTCAGAACTTTGTTCAGTTTGTCTCGGTGACGGATAATGGAAGGAAGGGCAGGCAACTGGTCGACTTCATTTAAATAAACAAATAAAAAATAAGATAAACTCTCAGGAATAGATAAATAATAACAAAAAAATTGTAAAGTGGAGAAAGCGAGAGCGCGCGAATGCACTCAAGCAAACACAAACAGCACAGCACGATGCGTATTTTTTTTAAATTGACAAAATAAATCAAAAATAAAAATAAGTGGAAAAGGCGAGAGTGCGCGAGCACACAGGAGCAAAGACAAGCAGCGCAGCTTGATGCGTAGTAAACAAAATAATAAATAGACAACTGGTCGACCTCATTAGAAATAAAAACCCAAAAGATTAGATAGACAAACAAACAAACACATAAATGTGGAGAGAAGGGCAGTGCGCGCAGGAGCAAAGGTAAACAGCAGACAGACCTGAATCCTTATCTTTACAAGGTCGACCTCAGAACTTTGTTCAGTTTGTCTCGGTGACGGATAATGGAAGGAAGGGCAGGCAACTGGTCGACTTCATTTAAATAAACAAATAAAAAATAAGATAAACTCAGGAATGGATAAATAATAACAAAAAAATTGTAAAGTGGAGAAAGCGAGAGCGCGCGAATGCACTCAAGCAAACACAAACAGCACAGCACGATGCGTATTTTTTTTTAAAATTGACAACAAAATAAATCAAAAATAAAAATAAGTGGAAAAGGCGAGAGTGCGCGAGCACACAGGAGCAAAGACAAGCAGCGCAGCTTGATGCGTAGTAAAAAAAATAATAAATAGACAACTGGTCGACCTCATTAGAAATAAAAACCCAAAAGATTAGATAGACAAACAAACAAACACATAAATGTGGAGAGAAGGGCAGTGCGCGCAGGAGCAAAGGTAAACAGCAGACAGACCTGAATCCTTATCTTTACAAGGTCGACCTCAGAACTTTGTTCAGTTTGTCTCGGTGACGGATAATGGAAGGAAGGGCAGGCAACTGGTCGACTTCATTTAAATAAACAAATAAAAATAAGATAAACTCTCAGGAATAGATAAATAATAACAAAAAAATTGTAAAGTGGAGAAAGCGAGAGCGCGCGAATGCACTCAAGCAAACACAAACAGCACAGCACGATGCGTATTTTTTTTTAAATTGACAAAATAAATCAAAAATAAATAAAATAAAAATAAGTGGAAAAGGCGAGAGTGCGCGAGCACACAGGAGCAAAGACAAGCAGCGCAGCTTGATGCGTAGTAAAAAAAATAATAAATAGACAACTGGTCGACCTCATTAGAAATAAAAACCCAAAAGATTAGATAGACAAACAAACAAACACATAAATGTGGAGAGAAGGGCAGTGCGCGCAGGAGCAAAGGTAAACAGCAGACAGACCTGAATCCTTATCTTTACAAGGTCGACCTCAGAACTTTGTTCAGTTTGTCTCGGTGACGGATAATGGAAGGAAGGGCAGGCAACTGGTCGACTTCATTTAAATAAACAAATAAAAAATAAGATAAACTCTCAGGAATAGATAAATAATAACAAAAAAATTGTAAAGTGGAGAAAGCGAGAGCGCGCGAATGCACTCAAGCAAACACAAACAGCACAGCACGATGCGTATTTTTTTTAAATTGACAAAATAAATACAAAAATAAATCAAAAATAAAAATAAGTGGAAAAGGCGAGAGTGCGCGAGCACACAGGAGCAAAGACAAGCAGCGCAGCTTGATGCGTAGTAAACAAAATAATAAATAGACAACTGGTCGACCTCATTAGAAATAAAAACCCAAAAGATTAGATAGACAAACAAACAAACACATAAATGTGGAGAGAAGGGCAGTGCGCGCAGGAGCAAAGGTAAACAGCAGACAGACCTGAATCCTTATCTTTACAAGGTCGACCTCAGAACTTTGTTCAGTTTGTCTCGGTGACGGATAATGGAAGGAAGGGCAGGCAACTGGTCGACTTCATTTAAATAAACAAATAAAAAATAAGATAAACTCAGGAATGGATAAATAATAACAAAAAAATTGTAAATTGGAGAAAGCGAGAGCACACGAATGCACTCAAGCAAACACAAACAGCACAGCACGATGCGTATTTTTTTTTTAAAATTGACAAAATAAATCAAAAATAAAAATAAGTGGAAAAGGCGAGAGTGCGCGAGCACACAGGAGCAAAGACAAGCAGCGCAGCTTGATGCGTAGTAAAAAAAATAATAAATAGACAACTGGTCGACCTCATTAGAAATAAAAACCCAAAAGATTAGATAGACAAACAAACAAACACATAAATATGGAGAGAAGGGCAGTGCGCGCAGGAGCAAAGGTAAACAGCAGACAGACCTGAATCCTTATCTTTACAAGGTCGACCTCAGAACTTTGTTCAGTTTGTCTCGGTGACGGATAATGGAAGGAAGGGCAGGCAACTGGTCGACTTCATTTAAATAAACAAATAAAAAATAAGATAAACTCTCAGGAATAGATAAATAATAACAAAAAAATTGTAAAGTGGAGAAAGCGAGAGCGCGCGAATGCACTCAAGCAAACACAAACAGCACAGCACGATGCGTATTTTTTTTTAAATTGACAAAATAAATCAAAAATAAAAATAAGTGGAAAAGGCGAGAGTGCGCGAGCACACAGGAGCAAAGACAAGCAGCGCAGCTTGATGCGTAGTAAAAAAAATAATAAATAGACAACTGGTCGACCTCATTAGAAATAAAAACCCAAAAGATTAGATAGACAAACAAACAAACACATAAATGTGGAGAGAAGGGCAGTGCGCGCAGGAGCAAAGGTAAACAGCAGACAGACCTGAATCCTTATCTTTACAAGGTCGACCTCAGAACTTTGTTCAGTTTGTCTCGGTGACGGATAATGGAAGGAAGGGCAGGCAACTGGTCGACTTCATTTAAATAAACAAATAAAAAATAAGATAAACTCTCAGGAATAGATAAATAATAACATAAAAATTGAAAAGTGGAGAAAGCGAGAGCTCGCGAATGCACTCAAGCAAACACAAACAGCACAGCACGATGCGTATTTTTTTATAAATTGACAAAATAAAACAAAAATAAATCAAAAATAAAAATAAGTGGAAAAGGCGAGAGTGCGCGAGCACACAGGAGCAAAGACAAGCAGCGCAGCTTGATGCGTAGTAAAAAAAATAATAAATAGACAACTGGTCGACCTCATTAGAAATAAAAACCCAAAAGATTAGATAGACAAACAAACAAACACATAAATGTGGAGAGAAGGGCAGTGCGCGCAGGAGCAAAGGTAAACAGCAGACAGACCTGAATCCTTATCTTTACAAGGTCGACCTCAGAACTTTGTTCAGTTTGTCTCGGTGACGGATAATGGAAGGAAGGGCAGGCAACTGGTCGACTTCATTTAAATAAACAAATAAAAAATAAGATAAACTCTCAGGAATAGATAAATAATAACAAAAAAATTGTAAAGTGGAGAAAGCGAGAGCGCGCGAATGCACTCAAGCAAACACAAACAGCACAGCACGATGCGTATTTTTTTTAAATTGACAAAATAAATCAAAAATAAATCAAAAATAAATAAGTGGAAAAGGCGAGAGTGCGCGAGCACACAGGAGCAAAGACAAGCAGCGCAGCTTGATGCGTAGTAAAAAAAATAATAAATAGACAACTGGTCGACCTCATTAGAAATAAAAACCCAAAAGATTAGATAGACAAACAAACAAACACATAAATGTGGAGAGAAGGGCAGTGCGCGCAGGAGCAAAGGTAAACAGCAGACAGACCTGAATCCTTATCTTTACAAGGTCGACCTCAGAACTTTGTTCAGTTTGTCTCGGTGACGGATAATGGAAGGAAGGGCAGGCAACTGGTCGACTTCATTTAAATAAACAAATAAAAAATAAGATAAACTCTCAGGAATAGATAAATAATAACAAAAAAATTGTAAAGTGGAGAAAGCGAGAGCGCGCGAATGCACTCAAGCAAACACAAACAGCACAGCACGATGCGTATTTTTTTTTAAAAATTGACAAAATAAATCAAAAATAAAAATAAGTGGAAAAGGCGAGAGTGCGCGAGCACACAGGAGCAAAGACAAGCAGCGCAGCTTGATGCGTAGTAAAAAAAATAATAAATAGACAACTGGTCGACCTCATTAGAAATAAAAACCCAAAAGATTAGATAGACAAACAAACAAACACATAAATGTGGAGAGAAGGGCAGTGCGCGCAGGAGCAAAGGTAAACAGCAGACAGACCTGAATCCTTATCTTTACAAGGTCGACCTCAGAACTTTGTTCAGTTTGTCTCGGTGACGGATAATGGAAGGAAGGGCAGGCAACTGGTCGACTTCATTTAAATAAACAAATAAAAAATAAGATAAACTCTCAGGAATAGATAAATAATAACAAAAAAATTGTAAAGTGGAGAAAGCGAGAGCGCGCGAATGCACTCAAGCAAACACAAACAGCACAGCACGATGCGTATTTTTTTTTAAAATTGACAAAATAAACAAAAATAAATCAAAAATAAAAATAAGTGGAAAAGGCGAGAGTGCGCGAGCACACAGGAGCAAAGACAAGCAGCGCAGCTTGATGCGTAGTAAAAAAAATAATAAATAGACAACTGGTCGACCTCATTAGAAATAAAAACCCAAAAGATTAGATAGACAAACAAACAAACACATAAATGTGGAGAGAAGGGCAGTGCGCGCAGGAGCAAAGGTAAACAGCAGACAGACCTGAATCCTTATCTTTACAAGGTCGACCTCAGAACTTTGTTCAGTTTGTCTCGGTGACGGATAATGGAAGGAAGGGCAGGCAACTGGTCGACTTCATTTAAATAAACAAATAAAAAATAAGATAAACTCAGGAATGGATAAATAATAACAAAAAAATTGTAAAGTGGAGAAAGCGAGAGCGCGCGAATGCACTCAAGCAAACACAAACAGCACAGCACGATGCGTATTTTTTTTTTAAATTGACAAAATAAATCAAAAATAAATCTAAAATAAAAATAAGTGGAAAAGGCGAGAGTGCGCGAGCACACAGGAGCAAAGACAAGCAGCGCAGCTTGATGCGTAGTAAAAAAAATAATAAATAGACAACTGGTCGACCTCATTAGAAATAAAAACCCAAAAGATTAGATAGACAAACAAACACATAAATGTGGAGAGAAGGGCAGTGCGCGCAGGAGCAAAGGTAAACAGCAGACAGACCTGAATCCTTATCTTTACAAGGTCGACCTCAGAAACTTTGTTCAGTTTGTCTCGGTGACGGATAATGGAAGGAAGGGCAGGCAACTGGTCGACTTCATTTAAATAAACAAATAAAAAATAAGATAAACTCTCAGGAATAGATAAATAATAACAAAAAAATTGTAAAGTGGAGAAAGCGAGAGCGCGAATGCACTCAAGCAAACACAAACAGCACAGCACGATGCGTATTTTTTTTAAATTGACAAAATTACAAAAATAAATCAAAAATAAAAATAAGTGGAAAAGGCGAGAGTGCGCGAGCACACAGGAGCAAAGACAAGCAGCGCAGCTTGATGCGTAGTAAAAAAAATAATAAATAGACAACTGGTCGACCTCATTAGAAATAAAAACCCAAAAGATTAGATAGACAAACAAACAAACACATAAATGTGGAGAGAAGGGCAGTGCGCGCAGGAGCAAAGGTAAACAGCAGACAGACCTGAATCCTTATCTTTACAAGGTCGACCTCAGAACTTTGTTCAGTTTGTCTCGGTGACGGATAATGGAAGGAAGGGCAGGCAACTGGTCGACTTCATTTAAATAAACAAATAAAAAATAAGATAAACTCTCAGGAATAGATAAATAATAACATAAAAATTGAAAAGTGGAGAAAGCGAGAGCTCGCGAATGCACTCAAGCAAACACAAACAGCACAGCACGATGCGTATTTTTTTTTAAATTGACAAAATAAACAAAAATAAATCAAAAATAAAAATAAGTGGAAAAGGCGAGAGTGCGCGAGCACACAGGAGCAAAGACAAGCAGCGCAGCTTGATGCGTAGTAAAAAAAATAATAAATAGACAACTGGTCGACCTCATTAGAAATAAAAACCCAAAAGATTAGATAGACAAACAAACAAACACATAAATGTGGAGAGAAGGGCAGTGCGCGCAGGAGCAAAGGTAAACAGCAGACAGACCTGAATCCTTATCTTTACAAGGTCGACCTCAGAACTTTGTTCAGTTTGTCTCGGTGACGGATAATGGAAGGAAGGGCAGGCAACTGGTCGACTTCATTTAAATAAACAAATAAAAAATAAGATAAACTCTCAGGAATAGATAAATAATAACAAAAAATTGTAAAGTGGAGAAAGCGAGAGCGCGCGAATGCACTCAAGCAAACACAAACAGCACAGCACGATGCGTATTTTTTTTTAAAATTGACAAAATAACAAAATAAATCAAAAATAAAAATAAGTGGAAAAGGCGAGAGTGCGCGAGCACACAGGAGCAAAGACAAGCAGCGCAGCTTGATGCGTAGTAAAAAAAATAATAAATAGACAACTGGTCGACCTCATTAGAAATAAAAACCCAAAAGATTAGATAGACAAACAAACAAACACATAAATGTGGAGAGAAGGGCAGTGCGCGCAGGAGCAAAGGTAAACAGCAGACAGACCTGAATCCTTATCTTTACAAGGTCGACCTCAGAACTTTGTTCAGTTTGTCTCGGTGACGGATAATGGAAGGAAGCGCAGGCAACTGGTCGACTTCATTTAAATAAGCAAATAAAAAATAAGATAAACTCTCAGGAATAGATAAATAATAACAAAAAAATTGTAAAGTGGAGAAAGCGAGAGCGCGCGAATGCACTGAAGGAAACACAAACAGCACAGCACGATGCGTATTTTTATTTAAATTGACAAAGTAAATCAAAAATAAAAATAAGTGGAAAAGGCGAGAGTGCGCGAGCACACAGGAGCAAAGACAAGCAGCGCAGCTTGATGCGTAGTAAAAAAAATAATAAATAGACACCTGGTCGACCTCATTAGAAATAAAAACCCAAAAGATTAGATAGACAAACAAACAAACACATAAATGTGGAGAGAAGGGCAGTGCGCGCAGGAGCAAAGGTAAACAGCAGACAGACCTGAATCCTTATCTTTACAAGGTCGACCTCAGAACTTTGTTCAGTTTGTCTCGGTGACGGATAATGGAAGGAAGGGCAGGCAACTGGTCGACTTCATTTAAATAAACAAATAAAAATAAGATAAACTCTCAGGAATAGATAAATAATAACAAAAAAATTGTAAAGTGGAGAAAGCGAGAGCGCGCGAATGCACTCAAGCAAACACAAACAGCACAGCACGATGCGTATTTTTTTTAAATTGACAAAATAAATCAAAAATAAATCAAAAATAAAAATAAGTGGAAAAGGCAAGAGTGCGCGAGCACACAGGAGCAAAGACCAGCAGCACAGCTTGATGCGAAGTAAAAAAAATAATAAATAGACAACTGGTCGACCTCATTAGAAATAAAAACCCAAAAGATTAGATAGACAAACAAACAAACACATAAATGTGGAGAGAAGGGCAGTGCGCGCAGGAGCAAAGGTAAACAGCAGACAGACCTGAATCCTTATCTTTACAAGGTCGACCTCAGAACTTTGTTCAGTTTGTCTCGGTGACGGATAATGGAAGGAAGGGCAGGCAACTGGTCGACTTCATTTAAATAAACAAATAAAAAATAAGATAAACTCTCAGGAATAGATAAATAATAACAAAAAAATTGTAAAGTGGAGAAAGCGAGA
>NW_025958273.1:0-29200 GCF_023159225.1 Perognathus longimembris pacificus | reverse complement strand
CGCCGCTTCTGGCCATTTTCTGTATATGTAGTGCTGGGGAATCGAACCTAGGGCCTCATGTATACGAGGCAGGCACTCTTGCCACTAGGCTATATCCCCAGCCCTTGGGTTTTTATTTCTAATGAGGTCGACCAGTTGTCTATTTATTATTTTTTTTTACTACGCATCAAGCTTCGCTGCTTGTCTTTGCTCCTGTGTGCTCGCACACTCTCGCCTTTTCCACTTATTTTTATTTTTGATTTATTTTGATTTATTTTGTCAATTTTAAAAAAAATACGCATCGTGCTGTGCTGTTTGTGTTTGCTTGAGTGCATTCGCGCGCTCTCGCTTTCTCCACTTTACAATTTGTTTATTATTATTTATCTATTCCTGAGAGTTTATGTTATTTTTTATTTGTTTATTTAAATGAAGTCGACCAGTTGCCTGCCCTTCCTTCCATTATCCGTCACCGAGACAAACTGATCAAAGTTCTGAGGTGGACCTTGTAAAGATAAGGATTCAGGTCTGTCTGCTGTTTACCTTTGCTCCTGCGCGCACTGCCCTTCTCTCCACATTTATGTGTTTGTTTGTTTGTCTATCTAATCTTTTGGGTTTTTATTTCTAATGAGGTCGACCAGTTATCTATTTATTATTTTTTTTATTACGCATCAAGCTGCGCTGCTTGTCTTTGCTCCTGTGTGCTCCCGCACTCTCGCCTTTTCCACTTATTTTTATTTTTGATTTATTTTTGATTTATTTTGTCAATTTAAAAAAAATACGCATCGTGCTGTGCTGTTTGTGTTTGCTTGAGTGCATTCGCGCGCTCTCGCTTTCTCCACTTTACAATTTTTTTGTTATTATTTATCTATTCCTGAGAGTTTATCTTATTTTTTATTTGTTTATTTAAATGAAGTCGACCAGTTGCCTGCCCTTCCTTCCATTATCCGTCACCGAGACAAACTGAACAAAGTTCTGAGGTCGACCTTGTAAAGATAAGGATTCAGGTCTGTCTGCTGTTTACCTTTGCTCCTGCGCGCACTGCCCTTCTCTCCACATTTATGTGTTTGTTTGTTTGTCTATCTAATCTTTTGGGTTTTTATTTCTAATGAGGTCGACCAGTTGTCTATTTATTATTTTTTTGACTACGCATCAAGCTGCGCTGCTTGTCTTTGCTCCTGTGTGCTCGCGCACTCTCGCCTTTTCCACTTATTTTTATTTTTGATTTACTTTTGATTTATTTTGTCAATTTAAAAAAAAATACGCATCGTGCTGTGCTGTTTGTGTTTGCTTGAGTGCATTCGCGCGCTCTCGCTTTCTCCCCTTTACAATTTTTTTGTTATTATTTATCTATTCCTGAGAGTTTATCTTATTTTTTATTTGTTTATTTAAATGAAGTCGACCTGTTGCCTGCCCTTCCTTCCATTATCCGTCACCGAGACAAACTGAACAAAGTTCTGAGGTCGACCTTGTAAAGATAAGGATTCAGGTCTGTCTGCTGTTTACCTTTGCTCCTGCGCGCACTGCCCTTCTCTCCACATTTATGTGTTTGTTTGTTTGTCTATCTAATCTTTTGGGTTTTTATTTCTAATGAGGTCGACCAGTTGTCTATTTATTATTTTTTTTACTACGCATCAAGCTGCGCTGCTTGTCTTTGCTCCTGTGTGCTCGCGCACTCTCGCCTTTTCCACTTATTTTTATTTTTGATTTATTTTTGATTTATTTTGTCAATTTAAAAAAAATACTCATCGTGCTGTGCTGTTTGTGTTTGCTTGAGTGCATTCGCGCGCTCTCCCTTTCTCCACTTTACAATTTTTTTGTTATTATTTATCTATTCCTGAGAGTTTATCTTATTTTTTTTTCTTTTTTTTTTGGCCAGTCCTGGGCCTTGGAATCAGGGCCTGAGCACTGTCCCTGGCTTCTTTTTGCTCAAGGCTAGCACTCTGCCACTTGAGCCACAGCGCCGCTTCTGGCCGTTTTCTGTGTATGTGGTGCTGGGGAATCGAACATAGGGCCTCGTGTATCTGAGGCAGGCACTCTTGCCCCTAGGCCATATCCCCTGCCCTTATTTTTTATTTGTTTATTTAAATGAAGTCGACCAGTTGCCTGCCCTTCCTTCCATTATCCCTCACCGAGACAAACTGAACAAAGTTCTGAGGTCGACCTTGTAAAGATAAGGATTCAGGTCTGTCTGCTGTTTTCCTTTGCTCCTGCGCGCACTGCCCTTCTCTCCACATTTATGTGTTTGTTTGTTTGTCTATCAAATCTTTTGGGTTTTTATTTCTAATGAGGTCGACCAGTTGTCTATTTATTATTTTTTTTTACTACGCATCAAGCTGCGCTGCTTGTCTTTGCTCCTGTGTGCTCGCGCACTCTCGCCTTTTCCACTTATTTTATTTTTGATATATTTTTTATTTATTTTGTCAATTTTTAAAAAAAATACGCATCGTGCTGTGCTGTTTGTGTTTGCTTGAGTGCATTCGTGCGCTCTTGCTTTCTCCACTTTACAATTTTTTTGTTATTATTTATCTATTCCTGAGAGTTTATCTTATTTTTTATTTGTTTATTTAAATGAAGTCGACCAGTTGCCTGCCCTTCCTTCCATTATCCGTCACCGAGACAAACTGAACAAAGTTCGGAGGTCGACCTTGTAAAGATAAGGATTCAGGTCTGTCTGGTGTTTACCTTTGCTCCTGCGCGCACTGCCCTTCTCTCCACATTTATGTGTTTGTTTGTTTGTCTATCTAATCTTTTGGGTTTTTATTTCTAATGAGGTCGACCAGTTGTCTATTTATTATTTTTTTTACTACGCATCAAGCTGCGCTGCTTGTCTTTGCTCCTGTGTGCTCGCGCACTCTCGCCTTTTCCACTTATTTTTATTTTTGATTTATTTTTGATTTATTTTGTCAATTATAACAAAAATACGCATTGTGCTGTGCTGTTTGTGTTTGCTTGAGTGCATTCGCGCGCTCTCGCTTTCTCCACTTTACAATTTTTTTGATTTATCTATTCCTGAGAGTTTATCTTATTTTTTATTTGTTTATTTAAATGAAGTCGACCAGTTGCCTGCCCTTCCTTCCATTATCCGTCATCGAGACAAACTGAACAAAGTTCTGAGGTCGACCTTGTAAAGATAAGGATTCAGGTCTGTCTGCTGTTTACCTTTGCTCCTGCCCGCACTTCCCTTCTCTCCACATTTATGTGTTTGTTTGTTTGTCTATCTAATCTTTTGGGTTTTTATTTCTAATGAGGTCGACCAGTTGTCTATTTATTATTTTTTTTACTACGCATCAAGCTGCGCTGCTTGTCTTTGCTCCTGTGTGCTCGAGCACTCTCGCCTTTTCCACTTATTTTTATTTTTGATTTAATTTGTCAATTTAAAAAAAAATACGATCGTGCTGTGCTGTTTGTGTTTGCTTGAGTGCATTCGCGCGCTCTCGCTTTCTCCACTTTACAATTTTTTGTTATTATTTATCTATTCCTGAGAGTTTATCTTATTTTTTATTTGTTTATTTAAATGAAGTCGACCAGTTGCCTGCCCTTCCTTCCATTATCCGTCACCGAGACAAACTGAACAAAGTTCTGAGGTCGACCTTGTAAAGATAAGGATTCAGGTCTGTCTGCTGTTTACCTTTGCTCCTGCGCGCACTGCCCTTCTCTCCACATTTATGTGTTTGTTTGTTTGTCTATCTAATCTTTTGGGTTTTTATTTCTAATGAGGTCGACCAGTTGTCTATTTATTATTTTTTTTACTACGCATCAAGCTGCGCTGCTTGTCTTTGCTCCTGTGTGCTCGCGCACTCTCGCCTTTACCACTTATTTTTATTTTTGTTTGATTTTTGATTTATTTTGTCAATTTAAAAAAAATACGCATCGTGCTGTGCTGATTGTGTTTGCTTGAGTGCATTCGCGCGCTCTCGCTTTCTCCACTTTACAATTTTTTTGTTATTATTTATCTATTCCTGAGGGTTTATCTTATTTTTTATTTGTTTATTTAAATGAAGTCGACCAGTTGCCTGCCCTTCCTTCCATTATGCGTCACCGAGACAAACTGAACAAAGTTCTGAGGTCGACCTTGTAAACATAAGGATTCAGGTCTGTCTGCTGTTTACCTTTGCTCCTGCGCGCACTGCCCTTCTCTCCACATTTATGTGTTTGTTTGTGTGTCTATCTAATCTTTTGGGTTTTTATTTCTAATGAGGTCGACCAGTTGTCTATTTATTATTTTTTTTACTACGCATCAAGCTGCGCTGCTTGTCTTTGTTCCTGTGTGCTCGAGCACTCTCGCCTTTTCCACTTATTTTTATTTTTGATTTTTTATTTATTTTGTCAATTTAAAAAAAATACGCACCGTGCTGTGCTGTTTGTGTTTGCTTGATTGCATTCGCGCGCTCTCGCTTTCTCCACTTTACAATTTTTTTGTTATTATTTATCTATTCCTGAGGGTTTATCTTATTTTTTATTTGTTTATTTAAATGAAGTCGACCAGTTGCCTGCCCTTCCTTCCATTTTCCGTCACCGAGACAAACTGAACAAAGTTCTGAGTTCGACCTTGTAAAGATAAGGATTCAGGTCTGTCTGCTGTTTACATTTGCTCCTGCGCGCAATGCCCTTCTCTCCACATTTATGTGTTTGTTTGTTTGTCTATCTAATCTTTTGGGTTTTTATTTCTAGTGAGGTCGACCAGTTGTCTATTTATTATTTTTTTTACTACGCATCAAGCTGCGCTGCTTGTCTTTGCTCCTGTGTGCTCGTGCACTCTCGCCTTTTCCACTTATTTTTATTTTTGATTTATTTTTGATTTATTTTGTCAATTTAAAAAAAATACGCATCGTGCTGTGCTGTTTGTGTTTGCTTGAGTGCATTCGCGCGCTCTCGCTTTCTCCACTTTACAATTTTTTTGTTATTATTTATCTATTCATGAGAGTTTATCTTATTTTTTATTTGTTTATTTAAACGAAGTCGACCAGTTGCCTGCCCTTCCTTCCATTATCGTCACCGAGACAAACTGAACAAAGTTCTGGGGTCGACCTTGTAAAGATAAGGATTCAGGTCTGTCTGCTGTTTACCTTTGCTCCTGCGCGCACTGCCCTTCTCTCCACATTTATGTGTTTGTTTGTTTGTCTATCTAATCTTTTGGGTTTTTATTTCTAATGAGGTCGACCAGTTGTCTATTTATTATTTTTTTTACTACGCATCAAGCTGCGCTGCTTGTCTTTGCTCCTGTGTGCTCGCGCACTCTCGCCTTTTCCACTTATTTTTATTTTTGATTTATTTTGTCAATTTAAAAAAAAATACGCATCGTGCTGGGCTGTTTGTGTTTGCTTGAGTGCATTCGCGCGCTCTCGCTTTCTCCACTTTACAATTTTTTTGTTATTATTTATCTATTCCTGAGAGTTTTTCTTATTTTTTGTTTGTTTATTTAAATGAAGTCGACCAGTTGCCTGCCCTTCCTTCCATTATCCGTCACCGAGACAAACTGAACAAAGTTCTGAGGTCGACCTTGTAAAGATAAGGATTCAGGTCTGTCTGCTGTTTACCTTTGCTCCTGCGCGCACTGCCCTTCTCTCCACATTTATGTGTTTGTTTGTTTGTCTATCTAATCTTTTGGGTTTTTATTTCTAATGAGGTCGACCAGTTGTCTATTTATTATTTTTTTTACTACGCATCAAGTTGCGCTGCTTGTCTTTGCTCCTGTGTGCTCGCCCACTCTCCCCTTTTCCACTTATTTTTATTTTTGATTTATTTTTGATTTATTTTGTTAATTTTAAAAAAAAACACGCATCGTGCTGTGCTGTTTGTGTTTGCTTGAGTGCATTCGCGCGCTCTCGCTTTCTCCACTTTACAATTTTTTTGTTATTATTTATCTATTCCTGAGAGTTTATCTTATTTTTTATTTGTTTATTTAAATGAAGTCGACCAGTTGCCTGCCCTTCCTTCCATTATCCGTCACCGAGACAAACTGAACAAAGTTCTGAGGTCGACCTTGTAAAGATAAAGATTCAGGTCTGTCTGCTGTTTACCTTTGCTCCTGTGCGCACTGCCCTTCTCTCCACATTTATGTGTTTGTTTGTTTGTCTATCTAATCTTTTGGGTTTTTATTTCTAATGAGATCGACCAGTTGTCTATTTATTATTTTTTTTACTACGCATCAAGCTGCGCTGCTTGTCTTTGCTCCTGTGTGCTCGCGCACTCTCGCCTTTTCCACTTATTTTTATTTTTGATTTATTTTGTCAATTTAAAAAAAATACGCATCGTGCTGTGCTGTTTGTGTTTGCTTGAGTGCATTCGCGCGCTCTCGCTTTCTCCACTTTACAATTTTTTTGTTATTATTTATCTATTCCTGAGAGTTTATCTTATTTTTTATTTGTTTATTTAAATGAAGTCGACCAGTTGCCTGCCCTTCCTTCCATTTTCCGTCACCGAGACAAACTGAACAAAGTTCTGAGGTCGACCTTGTAAAGATAAGGATTCAGGTCTGTCTGCTGATTACCTTTGCTCCTGCGCGCACTGCACTTCTCTCCACATTTTTGTGTTTGTTTGTTTGTCTATCTAATCTTTTGGTTTTTTATTTCTAATGAGGTCGACCAGTTGTCTATTTATTATTTTTTTTACTACGCATCAAGCTGCGCTGCTTGTCTTTGCTCCTGTGTGCTCGCCCACTCTCGCCTTTTCCACTTATTTTTATTTTTGATTTAGTTTTGATTTATTTTGTCAATTTAAAAAAAAACGCATCGTGCTGTGCTGTTTGTGTTTGCTTGAGTGCATTCGCGCGCTCTCGCTTTCTCCACTTTACAATTTTTTTGTTATTATTTATCTATTCCTGAGAGTTTATCTTATTTTTTATTTGTTTATTTAAATGAAGTCGACCAGTTGCCTGCCCTTCCATCCATTATCCGTCACCGAGACAAACTGAACAAAGTTCTGAGGTCGACCTTGTAAAGATAAGGATTCAGGTCTGTCTGCTGTTTACCTTTGCTCCTGCCCGCACTGCCCTTCTCTCCACATTTATGTGTTTGTTTGTTTGTCTATCTAATCTTTTGGGTTTTTATTTCTAATGAGGTCGACCAGTTGTCTATTTATTATTTTTTTTTACTACGCATCAAGCTGCGCTGCTTGTCTTTGCTTCTGTGTGCTCGTGCACTCTCGCCTTTTCCACTTATTTTTATTTTTGATTTATTTTTGATTTATTTTGTCAATTTAAAAAAATACGCATCGTGCTGTGCTGTTTGTGTTTGCTTGAGTGCATTCGCGCGCTCTCGCTTTTCCACTTTACAATTTTTTGTTATTATTTATCTATTCCTGAGAGTTTATCTTATATTTTATTTGTTTATTTAAATGAAGTCGACCAGTTGCCTGCCCTTCCTTCCATTATCCGTCACAGAGACAAACTGAACAAAGTTCTGAGGTCGACCTTGTAAAGATAAGGATTCAGTTCTGTCTCCTGTTTACCTTTGCTCCTGCGCGCACTGCCCTTCTCTCCACATTTATGTGTTTGTTTGTTTGTCTATCTAATCTTTTGGGGTTTTATTTCTAATGAGGTCGACCAGTTGTCTATTTATTATTTTTTTTACTACGCATCAAGCTGCGCTGCTTGTCTTTGCTCCTGTGTGCTCGCGCACTCTCGCCTTTTCCACTTATTTTTATTTTTGATTTATTTTTGATTTATTTTGTCAATTTTAAAAAAAATACGCATCGTGCTGTGCTGTTTGTGTTTGCTTGAGTGCATTCGCGCGCTCTCGCTTTCTCCACTTCACAATTTTTTTGGTTATTATTTATCTATTCCTGAGAGTTTATCTTATTTTTTATTTGTTTATTTAAATGAAGTCGACCAGTTGCCTGCCCTTCCATCCATTATCCGTCACCGAGACAAACTGAACAAAGTTCTGAGGTCGACCTTGTAAAGATAAGGATTAAGGTCTGTCTGCTGTTTACCTTTGCTCCTGCCCCCACTGCCCTTCTCTCCACATTTATGTGTTTGTTTGTTTGTCTATCTAATCTTTTGGGTTTTTATTTCTAATGAGGTCGACCAGTTGTCTATTTATTATTTTTTATACTACGCATCAAGCTGCGCTATTGTCTTTGCTTCTGTGTGCTCGTGCACTCTCGCCTTTTCCACTTATTTTTATTTTTGATTTATTTTTGATTTATTTTGTCAATTTAAAAAAATACGCATCGTGCTGTGCTGTTTGTGTTTGCTTGAGTGCATTCGCGCGCTCTCGCTTTCTCCACTTTACAATTTTTTGTTATTATTTACCTATTCCTGAGAGTTTATCTTATATTTTATTTGTTTATTTAAATGAAGTCGACCAGTTGCCTGCCCTTCCTTCCATTATCCGTCACAGAGACAAACTGAACAAAGTTCTGAGGTCGACCTTGTAAAGATAAGGATTCAGTTCTGTCTCCTGTTTACCTTTGCTCCTGCGCGCACTGCCCTTCTCTCCACATTTATGTGTTTGTTTGTTTGTCTATCTAATCTTTTGGGGTTTTATTTCTAATGAGGTCGACCAGTTGTCTATTTATTATTTTTTTTACTACGCATCAAGCTGCGCTGCTTGTCTTTGCTCCTGTGTGCTCGCGCACTCTCGCCTTTTCCACTTATTTTTATTTTTGATTTATTTTTGATTTATTTTGTCAATTTTAAAAAAAATACGCATCGTGCTGTGCTGTTTGTGTTTGCTTGAGTGCATTCGCGCGCTCTCGCTTTCTCCACTTTACAATTTTTTTGGTTATTATTTATCTATTCCTGAGAGTTTATCTTATTTTTTATTTGTGTATTTAAATGAAGTCGACCAGTTGCCTGCCCTTCCTTCCATTATCCGTCAACGAGACAAACTGAACAAAGTTCTGAGGTCGACCTTGTAAAGATAAGGATTCAGGTCTGTCTGCTGTTTACCTTTGCTCCTGCCCGCACTGCCCTTCTCTCCACATTTATGAGTTTGTTTGTTTGTCTATCTAATCTTTTGGGTTTTTATTTCTAATGAGGTCGACCAGTTGTCTATTTATTATTTCTTTTACTAGAGCATCAAGCTGCGCTGCTTGTCTTTGCTCCTGTGTGCTCGCGCACTCTCGCCTTTTCCACTTATTTTTATTTTTGATTTATTTTTTATTTATTTTGTCAATTAAAAAAAATACGCATCGTGCTGTGCTGTTTGTGTTTGCTTGAGTGCATTCGCGCGCTCTCGCTTTCTCCACTTTACAATTTTTTTGTTATTATTTATCTATTCCTGAGAGTTTATCTTATTTTTTATTTGTTTATTTAAATGAAGTCGACCAGTTGCCTGCCCTTCCTTCCATTATCCGTCACCGAGACAAACTGAACAAAGTTTTGAGGTCGACCTTATAAAGATAAGGATTCAGGTCTGTCTGCTGTTTTCCTTTGCTCCTGCGCGCACTGCCCTTCTCTCCACATTTATGTGTTTGTTTGTTTGTCTATCTAAGCTTTTGGGTTTTTATTTCTAATGAGGTCGACCAGTTGTCTATTTACTATTTTTTTTACTACGCATCAAGCTGCGCTGCTTGTCTTTGCTCCTGTGTGCTCGCGCACTCTCGCCTTTTCCACTTATTTTTATTTTTAATTTATTTTTGATTTATTTTGTCAATTTTAAAAAAATACGCATCGTGCTGTGCTGTTTGTGTTTGCTTGAGTGCATTCGCGCGCTCTCGCTTTCTCCACTTTACAATTTTTTTGTTATTATTTATCTATTCCTGAGAGTTTATCTTATTTTTTATTTGTTTATTTAAATGAAGTCGACCAGTTGCCTGCCCTTCCTTCCATTATCCGTCACCGAGACAAACTGAACAAAGTTCTGAGGTCGACCTTGTAAAGATAAGGATTCAGGTCTGTCTGCTGTTTACCTTTGCTCCTGCGCACACTGCCGTTCTCTCCACATTAATGTGTTTGTTTGTTTGTCTATCTAATCTTTTGGGTTTTTATTTCTAATGAGGTCGACCAGTTGTCTATTTAATATTTTTTTGACTACGCATCAAGCTGCGCTGCTTGTCTTTGCTCCTGTGTGCTCACGCACTCTCGCCTTTTCCACTTATTTTTATTTTTGATTTATTTTTGATTTATTTTGTCAATTTAAAAAAAATACGCATCGTGCTGTGCTGTTTGTGTTTGCTTGAGTGCATTCGCGCGCTCTCGCTTTCTCCACTTTACAATTTTTTTGTTATTATTTATCTATTCCTGAGAGTTTATCTTATTTTTTATTTGTTTATTTAAATGAAGTCGACCAGATGCCTGCCCTTCCTTCCATTATCCGTCACCGAGACAAACTGAACAAAGTTCTGAGGTCGACCTTGTAAAGATAAGGATTCAGGTCTGTCTGCTGTTTACCTTTGCTCCTGCGCGTACTGCCCTTCTCTCCACATTTATGTGTTTGTTTGTTTGTCTATCTAATCTTTTGGGTTTTTATTTCTAATGAGGTCGACCAGTTGTCTATTTATTATTTTTTTTACTACGCATCAAGCTGCGCTGCTTGTTTTGCTCCTGTGTGCTCGCGCACTCTCGCCTTTTCCACTTATTTTTATTTTTGATTTATTTTTTATTTATTTTGTCAATTTAAAAAAAAAACATACGCATCGTGCTGTGCTGTTTGTGTTTGCTTGAGTGCATTCGCGCGCTCTCGCTTTCTCCACTTTACAATTTTTTTGTTATTATTTATCTATTCCTGAGAGTTTATCTTATTTTTTATTTGTTTATTTAAATGAAGTCGACCAGTTGCCTGCCCTTCCTTCCATTATCAGTCACCGAGACAAACTGAACAAAGTTCTGAGGTCGACCTTGTAAAGATAAGGATTCAGGTCTGTCTGCTGTTTACCTTTGCTCCTGCGCGCACTGCCCTTCTCTCCACATTTATGTGTTTGTTTGTTTGTCTATCTAATCTTTTGGGTTTTTATTTCTAATGAGGTCGACCAGTTGTCTATTTATTATTTTTTTTACTACGCATCAAGCTGCGCTGCTTGTATTTGCTCCTGTGTGCTCGCGCACTCTCTCCTTTTCCACTTATTTTTATTTTTGATTTATTTTTGATTTATTTTGTAAATTTTTTAAAAAAAAAACGCATCATGCTTTGCTGTTTGTGTTGCTTGAGTGCATTCGCGCGCTCTCGCTTTCTCCACTTTACAATTTTTTTGTTATTATTTATCTATTCCTGAGAGTTTATCTTATTTTTTATTTGTTTATTTAAATGAAGTCGACCAGTTGCCTGCCCTTCCTTCCATTATCCGTCACCGAGACAAACTGAACAAAGTTCTGAGGTCGACCTTGTAAAGATAAGGATTCAGGTCTGTCTGCTGTTTACCTTTGCTCCTGCGCGCACTGCCCTTCTCTCCACATTTATGTGTTTGTTTGTTTGTCTATCTAATCTTTTGGGTTTTATTTCTAATGAGGTCGACCAGTTGTCTATTTATTATTTTTTTTACTACGCATCAAGCTGCGCTGCTTGTCTTTGCTCCTGTGTGCTCGCGCACTCTCGCCTTTTCCACTTATTTTTATTTTTGATTTATTTTTGATTTATTTTGTCAATTTAAAAAAAATACGCATCGTGCTGTGCTGTTTGTGTTTGCTTGAGTGCATTCGCGCGCTCTCGCTTTCTCCACTTTACAATTTTTTTGTTATTATTTATCTATTCCTGAGAGTTTATCTTATTTTTTATTTGTTTATTTAAATGAAGTCGACCAGTTGCCTGCCCTTCCTTCCATTATCCGTCACCGAGACAAACTGAACAAAGTTCTGAGGTCGACCTTGTAAAGATAAGGATTCAGGTCTGTCTGCTGTTTACCTTTGCTCCTGCGCGCACTGCCCTTCTCTCCACATTTATGTGTTTGTTTGTTTGTCTATCTAATCTTTTGGGTTTTTATTTCTAATGAGGTCGACCAGTTGTCTATTTATTATTTTTTTTACTACGCATCAAGCTGCGCTGCTTGTCTTTGCTCCTGTGTGCTCGCGCACTCTCGCCTTTTCCACTTATTTTTATTTTTGATTTATTTTTGATTTATTTTGTCAATTTAAAAAAAATACGCATCGTGCTGTGCTGTTTGTGTTTGCTTGAGTGCATTCGCGCGCTCTCGCTTTCTCCACTTTACAATTTTTTTGTTATTATTTATCTATTCCTGAGAGTTTATCTTATTTTTTATTTGTTTATTTAAATGAAGTCGACCAGTTGCCTGCCCTTCCTTCCATTATCCGTCACCGAGACAAACTGAACAAAGTTCTGAGGTCGACCTTATAAAGATAAGGATTCAGGTCTGTCTGCTGTTTACCTTTGCTCCTGCGCACTGCCCTTCTCTCCACATTTATGTGTTTGTTTGTTTGTCTATCTAATCTTTTGGGTTTTTATTTCTAATGAGGTCGACCAGTTGTCTATTTATTATTTTTTTTACTACGCATCAAGCTGCGCTGCTTGTCTTTGCTCCTGTGTGCTCGCGCACTCTCGCCTTTTCCACTTATTTTTATTTTAGATTTATTTTTGATTTATTTTGTCAATTTAAAAAAAAATACGCATCGTGCTGTGCTGTTTGTGTTTGCTTGAGTGCATTCGCGCGCTCTCGCTTTCTCCACTTTACAATTTTTTTGTTATTATTTATCTATTCCTGAGAGTTTATCTTATTTTTATTTGTTTATTTAAATGAAGTCGACCAGTTGCCTGCCCTTCCTTCCATTATCCGTCACCGAGACAAACTGAACAAAGTTCTGAGGTCGACCTTGTAAAGATAAGGATTCAGGTCTGTCTGCTGTTTACCTTTGCTCCTGCGCACTGCCCTTCTCTCCACATTTATGTGTTTGTTTGTTTGTCTATCTAATCTTTTGGGTTTTTATTTCTAATGAGGTCGACCAGTTGTCTATTTATTATTTTTTTTACTACGCATCAAGCTGCGCTGCTTGTCTTTGCTCCTGTGTGCTCGCGCACTCTCGCCTTTTCCACTTATTTTTATTTTTGATTTATTTTGTCAATTTAAAAAAAAATACGCATCGTGCTGTGCTGTTTGTGTTTGCTTGAGTGCATTCGCGCGCTCTCGCTTTCTCCACTTTACAATTTTTTTGTTATTATTTATCTATTCCTGAGAGTTTATCTTATTTTTTATTTGTTTATTTAAATGAAGTCGACCAGTTGCCTGCCCTTCCTTCCATTATCCGTCACCGAGACAAACTGAACAAAGTTCTGAGGTCGACCTTGTAAAGATAAGGATTCAGGTCTGTCTGCTGTTTACCTTTGCTCCTGCGAGCACTGCCCTTCTCTCCACATTTATGTGTTTGTTTGTTTGTCTATCTAATCTTTTGGGTTTTTATTTCTAATGAGGTCGACCAGTTGTCTATTTATTATTTTTTTTACTACGCATCAAGCTGCGCTGCTTGTCTTTGCTCCTGTGTGCTCGCGCACTCTCGCCTTTTCCACTTATTTTTATTTTTGATTTATTTTGTCAATTTAAAAAAAATACGCATCGTGCTGTGCTGTTTGTGTTTGCTTGAGTGCATTCGCGCGCTCTCGCTTTGTCCACTTTACAATTTTTTTGTTATTATTTATCTATTCCTGAGAGTTTATCTTATTTTTTATTTGTTTATTTAAATGAAGTCGACCAGTTGCCTGCCCTTCCTTCCATTATCCGTCACCGAGACAAACTGAACAAAGTTTGAGGTCGACCTTGTAAAGATAAGGATTCAGGTCTGTCTGCTGTTTACCTTTGCTCCTGTGCGCACTGCCCTTCTCTCCACATTTATGTGTTTGTTTGTTTGTCTATCTAATCTTTTGGGTTTTTATTTCTAATGAGGTCGACCAGTTGTCTATTTATTATTTTTTTTACTACGCATCAAGCTGCGCTGCTTGTCTTTGCTCCTGTGTGCTCGCGCACTCTCGCCTTTTCCACTTATTTTTATTTTTGATTTATTTTTGATTTATTTTGTCAATTTAAAAAAAAATACGCATCGTGCTGTGCTGTTTGTGTTTGCTTGAGTGCATTCGCGCGCTCTCGCTTCTCCACTTTACAATTTTTTTGTTATTATTTATCTATTCCTGAGAGTTTATCTTATTTTTTATTTGTTTATTTAAATGAAGTCGACCAGTTGCCTGCCCTTCCTTCCATTATCCGTCACCGAGACAAACTGAACAAAGTTCTGAGGTCGACCTTGTAAAGATAAGGATTCAGGTCTGTCTGCTGTTTACCTTTGCTCCTGCGCGCACTGCCCTTCTCTCCACATTTATGTGTTTGTTTGTTTGTCTATCTAATCTTTTGGGTTTTTATTTCTAATGAGGTCGACCAGTTGTCTATTTATTATTTTTTTTACTACGCATCAAGCTGCGCTGCTTGTCTTTGCTCCTGTGTGCTCGCGCACTCTCGCCTTTTCCACTTATTTTTATTTTTGATTTATTTTTGATTTATTTTGTAAAAAAAAAAAACGCATCGTGCTGTGCTGTTTGTGTTTGCTTGAGTGCATTCGCGCGCTCTCGCTTTCTCCACTTTACAATTTTTTTGTTATTATTTATCTATTCCTGAGAGTTTATCTTATTTTTTATTTGTTTATTTAAATGAAGTCGACCAGTTGCCTGCCCTTCCTTCCATTATCCGTCACCGAGACAAACTGAACAAAGTTCTGAGGTCGACCTTGTAAAGATAAGGATTCAGGTCTGTCTGCTGTTTACCTTTGCTCCTGCGCGCACTGCCCTTCTCTCCACATTTATGTGTTTGTTTGTTTGTCTATCTAATCTTTTGGGTTTTTATTTCTAATGAGGTCGACCAGTTGTCTATTTATTATTTTTTTTACTACGCATCAAGCTGCGCTGCTTGTCTTTGCTCCTGTGTGCTCGCGCACTCTCGCCTTTTCCACTTATTTTTATTTTTGATTTATTTTGTCAATTTAAAAAAAATACGCGTCGTGCTGTGCTGTTTGTGTTTGCTTGAGTGCATTCGCGCGCTCTCGCTTTCTCCACTTTACAATTTTTTTGTTATTATTTATCTATTCCTGAGAGTTTATCTTATTTTTATTTGTTTATTTGAATGAAGTCGACCAGTTGCCTGCCCTTCCTTCCATTATCCGTCACCGAGACAAACTGAACAAGGTTCTGAGGTCGACCTTGTAAAGATAAGGATTCAGGTCTGTCTGCTGTTTACCTTTGCTCCTGCGAGCACTGCCCTTCTCTCCACATTTATGTGTTTGTTTGTTTGGCTATCTAATCTTTTGGGTTTTTATTTCTAATGAGGTCGACCAGTTGTCTATTTATTATTTTTTTTACTACGCATCAAGCTGCGCTGCTTGTCTTTGCTCCTGTGTGCTCGCGCACTCTCGCCTTTTCCACTTATTTTTATTTTTGATTTATTTTGTCAATTTTAAAAAAAATACGCATCGTGCTTTGCTGTTTGTGTTTGCTTGAGTGCATTCGCGCGCTCTCGCTTTCTCCACTTTACAATTTTTTTGTTATTATTTATCTATTCCTGAGAGTTTATCTTATTTTTTATTTGTTTATTTAAATGAAGTCGACCAGTTGCCTGCCCTTCCTTCCATTATCCGTCACCGAGACAAACTGAACAAAGTTCTGAGGTCGACCTTGTAAAGATAAGGATTCAGGTCTGTCTGCTGTTTACCTTTGCTCCTGCGCGCACTGCCCTTCTCTCCACATTTATGTGTTTGTTTGTTTGTCTATCTAATCTTTTGGGTTTTTATTTCTAATGAGGTCGACCAGTTGTCTATTTATTATTTTTTTTACTACGCATCAAGCTGCGCTGCTTGTCTTTGCTCCTGTGTGCTCGCGCACTCTCGCCTTTTCCACTTATTTTTATTTTTGATTATTTTTGATTTATTTTGTCAATTTAAAAAAAAATACGCATCGTGCTGTGCTGTTTGTGTTTGCTTGAGTGCATTCGCGCGCTCTCGCTTTCTCCACTTTACAATTTTTTTGTTATTATTTATCTATTCCTGAGAGTTTATCTTATTTTTTATTTGTTTATTTAAATGAAGTCGACCAGTTGCCTGCCCTTCCTTCCATTATCCGTCACCGAGACAAACTGAACAAAGTTCTGAGGTCGACCTTGTAAAGATAAGGATTCAGGTCTGTCTGCTGTTTACCTTTGCTCCTGCGCGCACTGCCCTTCTCTCCACATTTATGTGTTTGTTTGTTTGTCTATCTAATCTTTTGGGTTTTTATTTCTAATGAGGTCGACCAGTTGTCTATTTATTATTTTTTTTACTACGCATCAAGCTGCGCTGCTTGTCTTTGCTCCTGTGTGCTCGCGCACTCTCGCCTTTTCCACTTATTTTTATTTTTGATTTATTTTGTCAATTTTAAAAAAAATACGCATCGTGCTGTGCTGTTTGTGTTTGCTTGAGTGCATTCGCGCGCTCTCGCTTTCTCCACTTTACAATTTTTTTGTTATTATTTATCTATTCCTGAGAGTTTATCTTATTTTTTATTTGTTTATTTAAATGAAGTCGACCAGTTGCCTGCCCTTCCTTCCATTATCCGTCACCGAGACAAACTGAACAAAGTTCTGAGGTCGACCTTGTAAAGATAAGGATTCAGGTCTGTCTGCTGTTTACCTTTGCTCCTGCGAGCACTGCCCTTCTCTCCACATTTATGTGTTTGTTTGTTTGTCTATCTAATCTTTTGGGTTTTTATTTCTAATGAGGTCGACCAGTTGTCTATTTATTATTTTTTTTACTACGCATCAAGCTGCGCTGCTTGTCTTTGCTCCTGTGTGCTCGCGCACTCTCGCCTTTTCCACTTATTTTTATTTTTGATTTATTTTGTCAATTTTAAAAAAAATACGCATCGTGCTGTGCTGTTTGTGTTTGCTTGAGTGCATTCGCGCGCTCTCGCTTTCTCCACTTTACAATTTTTTTGTTATTATTTATCTATTCCTGAGAGTTTATCTTATTTTTTATTTGTTTATTTAAATGAAGTCGACCAGTTGCCTGCCCTTCCTTCCATTATCCGTCACCGAGACAAACTGAACAAAGTTCTGAGGTCGACCTTGTAAAGATAAGGATTCAGGTCTGTCTGCTGTTTACCTTTGCTCCTGCGCGCACTGCCCTTCTCTCCACATTTATGTGTTTGTTTGTTTGTCTATCTAATCTTTTGGGTTTTTATTTCTAATGAGGTCGACCAGTTGTCTATTTATTATTTTTTTTACTACGCATCAAGCTGCGCTGCTTGTCTTTGCTCCTGTGTGCTCGCGCACTCTCGCCTTTTCCACTTATTTTTATTTTTGATTTATTTTGTCAATTTAAAAAAAAATACGCATCGTGCTGTGCTGTTTGTGTTTGCTTGAGTGCATTCGCGCGCTCTCGCTTTCTCCACTTTACAATTTTTTTGTTATTATTTATCTATTCCTGAGAGTTTATCTTATTTTTTATTTGTTTATTTAAATGAAGTCGACCAGTTGCCTGCCCTTCCTTCCATTATCCGTCACCGAGACAAACTGAACAAAGTTCTGAGGTCGACCTTGTAAAGATAAGGATTCAGGTCTGTCTGCTGTTTACCTTTGCTCCTGCGCGCACTGCCCTTCTCTCCACATTTATGTGTTTGTTTGTTTGTCTATCTAATCTTTTGGGTTTTTATTTCTAATGAGGTCGACCAGTTGTCTATTTATTATTTTTTTTACTACGCATCACGCTGCGCTGCTTGTCTTTGCTCCTGTGTGCTCGCGCACTCTCGCCTTTTCCACTTATTTTTATTTTTGATTTATTTTTTTGTCAATTTTAAAAAAAAATACGCATCGTGCTGTGCTGTTTGTGTTTGCTTGAGTGCATTCGCGCGCTCTCGCTTTCTCCACTTTACAATTTTTTTGTTATTATTTATCTATTCCTGAGAGTTTATCTTATTTTTTATTTGTTTATTTAAATGAAGTCGACCAGTTGCCTGCCCTTCCTTCCATTATCCGTCACCGAGACAAACTGAACAAAGTTCTGAGGTCGACCTTGTAAAGATAAGGATTCAGGTCTGTCTGCTGTTTCCCTTTGCTCCTGCGCGCACTGCCCTTCTCTCCACATTTATGTGTTTGTTTGTTTGTCTATCTAATCTTTTGGGTTTTTATTTCTAATGAGGTCGACCAGTTGTCTATTTATTATTTTTTTTACTACGCATCAAGCTGCGCTGCTTGTCTTTGCTCCTGTGTGCTCGCGCACTCTCGCCTTTTCCACTTATTTTTATTTTTGATTTATTTTGATTTATTTTAATTAAAAAAAATACGCATCGTGCTGTGCTGTTTGTGTTTGCTTGAGTGCATTCGCGCGCTCTCGCTTTCTCCACTTTACAATTTTTTTGTTATTATTTATCTATTCCTGAGAGTTTATCTTATTTTTTATTTGTTTATTTAAATGAAGTCGACCAGTTGCCTGCCCTTCCTTCCATTATCCGTCACCGAGACAAACTGAACAAAGTTCTGAGGTCGACCTTGTAAAGATAAGGATTCAGGTCTGTCTGCTGTTTACCTTTGCTCCTGCGCGCACTGCCCTTCTCTCCACATTTATGTGTTTGTTTGTTTGTCTATCTAATCTTTTGGGTTTTTATTTCTAATGAGGTCGACCAGTTGTCTATTTATTATTTTTTTTACTACGCATCAAGCTGCGCTGCTTGTCTTTGCTCCTGTGTGCTCGCGCACTCTCGCCTTTTCCACTTATTTTTATTTTTGATTTATTTTGTCAATTTTAAAAAAAATACGCATCGTGCTGTGCTGTTTGTGTTTGCTTGAGTGCATTCGCGCGCTCTCGCTTTCTCCACTTTACAATTTTTTTGTTATTATTTATCTATTCCTGAGAGTTTATCTTATTTTTTATTTGTTTATTTAAATGAAGTCGACCAGTTGCCTGCCCTTCCTTCCATTATCCGTCACCGAGACAAACTGAACAAAGTTCTGAGGTCGACCTTGTAAAGATAAGGATTCAGGTCTGTCTGCTGTTTACCTTTGCTCCTGCGCGCACTGCCCTTCTCTCCACATTTATGTGTTTGTTTGTTTGTCTATCTAATCTTTTGGGTTTTTATTTCTAATGAGGTCGACCAGTTGTCTATTTATTATTTTTTTTACTACGCATCAAGCTGCGCTGCTTGTCTTTGCTCCTGTGTGCTCGCGCACTCTCGCCTTTTCCACTTATTTTTATTTTTGATTTATTTTGTCATTTTAAAAAAAAATACGCATCGTGCTGTGCTGTTTGTGTTTGCTTGAGTGCATTCGCGCGCTCTCGCTTTCTCCACTTTACAATTTTTTTGTTATTATTTATCTATTCCTGAGAGTTTATCTTATTTTTTATTTGTTTATTTAAATGAAGTCGACCAGTTGCCTGCCCTTCCTTCCATTATCCGTCACCGAGACAAACTGAACAAAGTTCTGAGGTCGACCTTGTAAAGATAAGGATTCAGGTCTGTCTGCTGTTTACCTTTGCTCCTGCGCGCACTGCCCTTCTCTCCACATTTATGTGTTTGTTTGTTTGTCTATCTAATCTTTTGGGTTTTTATTTCTAATGAGGTCGACCAGTTGTCTATTTATTATTTTTTTTACTACGCATCAAGCTGCGCTGCTTGTCTTTGCTCCTGTGTGCTCGCGCACTCTCGCCTTTTCCACTTATTTTTATTTTTGATTTATTTTTGATTTATTTTGTCAATTTTAAAAAAAATACGCATCGTGCTGTGCTGTTTGTGTTTGCTTGAGTGCATTCGCGCGCTCTCGCTTTCTCCACTTTACAATTTTTTTGTTATTATTTATCTATTCCTGAGAGTTTATCTTATTTTTTATTTGTTTATTTAAATGAAGTCGACCAGTTGCCTGCCCTTCCTTCCATTATCCGTCACCGAGACAAACTGAACAAAGTTCTGAGGTCGACCTTGTAAAGATAAGGATTCAGGTCTGTCTGCTGTTTACCTTTGCTCCTGCGCGCACTGCCCTTCTCTCCACATTTATGTGTTTGTTTGTTTGTCTATCTAATCTTTTGGGTTTTTATTTCTAATGAGGTCGACCAGTTGTCTATTTATTATTTTTTTTACTACGCATCAAGCTGCGCTGCTTGTCTTTGCTCCTGTGTGCTCGCGCACTCTCGCCTTTTCCACTTATTTTTATTTTTGATTATTTTTGATTTATTTTGTCAATTTTAAAAAAAATACGCATCGTGCTGTGCTGTTTGTGTTTGCTTGAGTGCATTCGCGTGCTCTCGCTTTCTCCACTTTACAATTTTTTTGTTATTATTTATCTATTCCTGAGAGTTTATCTTATTTTTTATTTGTTTATTTAAATGAAGTCGACCAGTTGCCTGCCCTTCCTTCCATTATCCGTCACCGAGACAAACTGAACAAAGTTCTGAGGTCGACCTTGTAAAGATAAGGATTCAGGTCTGTCTGCTGTTTACCTTTGCTCCTGCCCGCACTGCCCTTCTCTCCACATTTATGTGTTTGTTTGTTTGTCTATCTAATCTTTTGGGTTTTTATTTCTAATGAGGTCGACCAGTTGTCTATTTATTATTTTTTTTACTACGCATCAAGCTGCGCTGCTTGTCTTTGCTCCTGTGTGCTCGCGCACTCTCGCCTTTTCCACTTATTTTTATTTTTGATTTATTTTTGATTTATTTTGTCAATTTAAAAAAAATACGCATCGTGCTGTGCTGTTTGTGTTTGCTTGAGTGCATTCGCGCGCTCTCGCTTTCTCCACTTTACAATTTTTTTGTTATTATTTATCTATTCCTGAGAGTTTATCTTATTTTTTATTTGTTTATTTAAATGAAGTCGACCAGTTGCCTGCCCTTCCTTCCATTATCCGTCACCGAGACAAACTGAACAAAGTTCTGAGGTCGACCTTGTAAAGATAAGGATTCAGGTCTGTCTGCTGTTTACCTTTGCTCCTGCCGCACTGCCCTTCTCTCCACATTTATGTGTTTGTTTGTTTGTCTATCTAATCTTTTGGGTTTTTATTTCTAATGAGGTCGACCAGTTGTCTATTTATTATTTTTTTTACTACGCATCAAGCTGCGCTGCTTGTCTTTGCTCCTGTGTGCTCGCGCACTCTCGCCTTTTCCACTTATTTTTATTTTTGATTTATTTTGTCAATTTAAAAAAAAATACGCATCGTGCTGTGCTGTTTGTGTTTGCTTGAGTGCATTCGCGCGCTCTCGCTTTCTCCACTTTACAATTTTTTTGTTATTATTTATCTATTCCTGAGAGTTTATCTTATTTTTTATTTGTTTATTTAAATGAAGTCGACCAGTTGCCTGCCCTTCCTTCCATTATCCGTCACCGAGACAAACTGAACAAAGTTCTGAGGTCGACCTTGTAAAGATAAGGATTCAGGTCTGTCTGCTGTTTACCTTTGCTCCTGCGCGCACTGCCCTTCTCTCCACGTTTATGTGTTTGTTTGTTTGTCTATCTAATCTTTTGGGTTTTTATTTCTAATGAGGTCGACCAGTTGTCTATTTATTATTTTTTTTACTACGCATCAAGCTGCGCTGCTTGTCTTTGCTCCTGTGTGCTCGCGCACTCTCGCCTTTTCCACTTATTTTTATTTTTGATTTATTTTGTCAATTTAAAAAAAAATACGCATCGTGCTGTGCTGTTTGTGTTTGCTTGAGTGCATTCGCGCGCTCTCGCTTTCTCCACTTTACAATTTTTTTGTTATTATTTATCTATTCCTGAGAGTTTATCTTATTTTTTATTTGTTTATTTAAATGAAGTCGACCAGTTGCCTGCCCTTCCTTCCATTATCCGTCACCGAGACAAACTGAACAAAGTTCTGAGGTCGACCTTGTAAAGATAAGGATTCAGGTCTGTCTGCTGTTTACCTTTGCTCCTGCGCGCACTGCCCTTCTCTCCACATTTATGTGTTTGTTTGTTTGTCTATCTAATCTTTTGGGTTTTTATTTCTAATGAGGTCGACCAGTTGTCTATTTATTATTTTTTTTACTACGCATCAAGCTGCGCTGCTTGTCTTTGCTCCTGTGTGCTCGCGCACTCTCGCCTTTTCCACTTATTTTTATTTTTGATTTATTTTTGATTTATTTTGTCAATTTTAAAAAAAATACGCATCGTGCTGTGCTGTTTGTGTTTGCTTGAGTGCATTCGCGCGCTCTCGCTTTCTCCACTTTACAATTTTTTTGTTATTATTTATCTATTCCTGAGAGTTTATCTTATTTTTTATTTGTTTATTTAAATGAAGTCGACCAGTTGCCTGCCCTTCCTTCCATTATCCGTCACCGAGACAAACTGAACAAAGTTCTGAGGTCGACCTTGTAAAGATAAGGATTCAGGTCTGTCTGCTGTTTACCTTTGCTCCTGCGCGCACTGCCCTTCTCTCCACATTTATGTGTTTGTTTGTTTGTCTATCTAATCTTTTGGGTTTTTATTTCTAATGAGGTCGACCAGTTGTCTATTTATTATTTTTTTTACTACGCATCAAGCTGCGCTGCTTGTCTTTGCTCCTGTGTGCTCGCGCACTCTCGCCTTTTCCACTTATTTTTATTTTTGATTCATTTTGTCCATTTTAAAAAAAATTACGCATCGTGCTGTGCTGTTTGTGTTTGCTTGAGTGCATTCGCGCGCTCTCGCTTTCTCCACTTTACAATTTTTTTGTTATTATTTATCTATTCCTGAGAGTTTATCTTATTTTTTGTTTGTTTATTTAAATGAAGTCGACCAGTTGCCTGCCCTTCCTTCCATTATCCGTCACCGAGACAAACTGAACAAAGTTCTGAGGTCGACCTTGTAAAGATAAGGATTCAGGTCTGTCTGCTGTTTCCCTTTGCTCCTGCGCGCACTGCCCTTCTCTCCACGTTTATATGTTTGTTTGCTTGTCTATCTAATGTTTTGGGTTTTAATTTCTAATGAGGTCGACCAGTTGTCTATTTATTATTTTTTTACTACGCATCAGGCTGCGCTGCTTGTCTTTGCTCCTGTGTGCTCGCGCACTCTCGCCTTTTCCACTTATTTTTATTTTTGATTTATTTTTGATTTATTTTGTCAATTTAAAAAAAATACGCATCGTGCTGTGCTGTTTGTGTTTGCTTGAGTGCATTCGCGCGCTCTCGCTTTCTCCACTTTACAATTTTTTTGTTATTATTTATCTATTCCTGAGAGTTTATCTTATTTTTTATTTGTTTATTTAAATGAAGTCGACCAGTTGCCTGCCCTTCCTTCCATTATCCGTCACCGAGACAAACTGAACAAAGTTCTGAGGTCGACCTTGTAAAGATAAGGATTCAGGTCTGTCTGCTGTTTACCTTTGCTCCTGCGCGCACTGCCCTTCTCTCCACATTTATGTGTTTGTTTGTTTGTCTATCTAATCTTTTGGGTTTTTATTTCTAATGAGGTTGACCAGTTGTCTATTTATTATTTTTTTTACTACGCATCAAGCTGCGCTGCTTGTCTTTGCTCCTGTGTGCTCGCGCACTCTCGCCTTTTCCACTTATTTTTATTTTTGATTTATTTTTGATTTATTTTGTCAATTTTAAAAAAATACGCATCGTGCTGTGCTGTTTGTGTTTGCTTGAGTGCATTCGCGCGCTCTCGCTTTCTCCACTTTACAATTTTTTTGTTATTATTTATCTATTCCTGAGAGTTTATCTTATTTTTTATTTGTTTATTTAAATGAAGTCGACCAGTTGCCTGCCCTTCCTTCCATTATCCGTCACCGAGACAAACTGAACAAAGTTCTGAGGTCGACCTTGTAAAGATAAGGATTCAGGTCTGTCTGCTGTTTACCTTTGCTCCTGCGCGCACTGCCCTTCTCTCCACATTTATGTGTTTGTTTGTTTGTCTATCTAATCTTTTGGGTTTTTATTTCTAATGAGGTCGACCAGTTGTCTATTTATTATTTTTTTACTACGCATCAAGCTGCGCTGCTTGTCTTTGCTCCTGTGTGCTCGCGCACTCTCGCCTTTTCCACTTATTTTTATTTTTGATTTATTTTGTCAATTTTAAAAAAAATACGCATCGTGCTGTGCTGTTTGTGTTTGCTTGAGTGCATTTGCGCGCTCTTGCTTTCTCCACTTTACAATTTTTTTGTTATGATTTATCTATTCCTGAGAGTTTATCTTATTTTTTATTTGTTTATTTAAATGAAGTCGACCAGTTGCCTGCCCTTCCTTATTTATCCGTCACCGAGACAAACTGAACAAAGTTCTGAGGTCGACCTTGTAAAGATAAGGATTCAGGTCTGTCTGCTGTTTACCTTTGCTCCTGCGCGCACTGCCCTTCTCTCCACATTTATGTGTTTGTTTGTTTGTCTATCTAATCTTTTGGGTTTTTATTTCTAATGAGGTCGACCAGTTGTCTATTTATTATTTTTTTTACTACGCATCAAGCTGCGCTGCTTGTCTTTGCTCCTGTGTGCTCGCGCACTCTCGCCTTTTCCACTTATTTTTATTTTTGATTTATTTTTGATTTATTTTGTCAATTTAAAAAAAATACGCATCGTGCTGTGCTGTTTGTGTTTGCTTGAGTGCATTCGCGCGCTCTCGCTTTCTCCACTTTACAATTTTTTTGTTATTATTTATCTATTCCTGAGAGTTTATCTTATTTTTTATTTGTTTATTTAAATGAAGTCGACCAGTTGCCTGCCCTTCCTTCCATTATCCGTCACCGAGACAAACTGAACAAAGTTCTGAGGTCGACCTTGTAAAGATAAGGATTCAGGTCTGTCTGCTGTTTACCTTTGCTCCTGCCCGCACTGCCCTTCTCTCCACATTTATGTGTTTGTTTGTTTGTCTATCTAATCTTTTGGGTTTTTATTTCTAATGAGGTCGACCAGTTGTCTATTTATTATTTTTTTTACTACGCATCAAGCTGCGCTGCTTGTCTTTGCTCCTGTGTGCTCGCGCACTCTCGCCTTTTCCACTTATTTTTATTTTTGATTTATTTTTGATTTATTTTGTCAATTTAAAAAAAATACGCATCGTGCTGTGCTGTTTGTGTTTGCTTGAGTGCATTCGCGCGCTCTCGCTTTCTCCACTTTACAATTTTTTTGTTATTATTTATCTATTCCTGAGAGTTTATCTTATTTTTTATTTGTTTATTTAAATGAAGTCGACCAGTTGCCTGCCCTTCCTTCCATTATCCGTCACCGAGACAAACTGAACAAAGTTCTGAGGTCGACCTTGTAAAGATAAGGATTCAGGTCTGTCTGCTGTTTACCTTTGCTCCTGCGCGCACTGCCCTTCTCTCCACATTTATGTGTTTGTTTGTTTGTCTATCTAATCTTTTGGGTTTTTATTTCTAATGAGGTCGACCATTGTCTATTTATTATTTTTTTTACTACGCATCAAGCTGCGCTGCTTGTCTTTGCTTCTGTGTGCTCTCGCACTCTCGCCTTTTCCACTTATTTTTATTTTTGATTTATTTTGTCAATTTTAAAAAAAAATACGCATCGTGCTGTGCTGTTTGTGTTTGCTTGAGTGCATTTGCGCGCTCTTGCTTTCTCCACTTTACAATTTTTTTGTTATTATTTATCTATTCCTGAGAGTTTATCTTATTTTTTATTTGTTTATTTAAATGAAGTCGACCAGTTGCCTGCCCTTCCTTATTTATCCGTCACCGAGACAAACTGAACAAAGTTCTGAGGTCGACCTTGTAAAGATAAGGATTCAGGTCTGTCTGCTGTTTACCTTTGCTCCTGCCCGCACTGCCCTTCTCTCCACATTTATGTGTTTGTTTGTTTGTCTATCTAATCTTTTGGGTTTTTATTTCTAATGAGGTCGACCAGTTGTCTATTTATTATTTTTTTTTACTACGCATCAAGCTGCGCTGCTTGTCTTTGCTCCTGTGTGCTCGCGCCACTCTCGCCTTTTCCACTTATTTTTATTTTTGATTTATTTTTGATTTATTTTGTCAATTTTTAAAAAAAATACGCATCGTGCTGTGCTGTTTGTGTTTGCTTGAGTGCATTCGCGCGCTCTCGCTTTCTCCACTTTACAATTTTTTTGTTATTATTTATCTATTCCTGAGAGTTTATCTTATTTTTTATTTGTTTATTTAAATGAAGTCGACCAGTTGCCTGCCCTTCTTCCATTATCCGTCACCGAGAAACAGAACAAAGCTCTGAGGTCGACCTTGTAAAGATAAGGATTCAGGTCTGTCTGCTGTTTACCTTTGCTCCTGCCCGCACTGCCCTTCTCTCCACATTTATGTGTTTGTTTGTTTGTCTATCTAATCTTTTGGGTTTTTATTTCTAATGAGGTCGACCAGTTGTCTATTTATTATTTTTTTTACTACGCATCAAGCTGCGCTGCTTGTCTTTGCTCCTGTGTGCTCGCGCACTCTCGCCTTTTCCACTTATTTTTATTTTTGATTTATTTTTGATTTATTTTTCAATTTAAAAAAAATACGCATCGTGCTGTGCTGTTTGTGTTTGCTTGAGTGCATTCGCGCGCTCTCGCTTTCTCCACTTTACAATTTTTTTGTTATTATTTATCTATTCCTGAGAGTTTATCTTATTTTTTATTTGTTTATTTAAATGAAGTCGACCAGTTGCCTGCCCTTCCTTCCATTATCCGTCACCGAGACAAACTGAACAAAGTTCTGAGGTCGACCTTGTAAAGATAAGGATTCAGGTCTGTCTGCTGTTTACCTTTGCTCCTGCCCGCACTGCCCTTCTCTCCACATTTATGTGTTTGTTTGTTTGTCTATCTAATCTTTTGGGTTTTTATTTCTAATGAGGTCGACCAGTTGTCTATTTATTATTTTTTTTACTACGCATCAAGCTGCGCTGCTTGTCTTTGCTCCTGTGTGCTCGCGCACTCTCGCCTTTTCCACTTATTTTTATTTTTGATTTATTTTTGATTTATTTTGTCAATTTAAAAAAAATACGCATCGTGCTGTGCTGTTTGTGTTTGCTTGAGTGCATTCGCGCGCTCTCGCTTTCTCCACTTTACAATTTTTTTGTTATTATTTATCTATTCCTGAGAGTTTATCTTATTTTTTATTTGTTTATTTAAATGAAGTCGACCAGTTGCCTGCCCTTCCTTCCATTATCCGTCACCGAGACAAACTGAACAAAGTTCTGAGGTCGACCTTGTAAAGATAAGGATTCAGGTCTGTCTGCTGTTTACCTTTGCTCCTGCGCGCACTGCCCTTCTCTCCACATTTATGTGTTTGTTTGTTTGTCTATCTAATCTTTTGGGTTTTTATTTCTAATGAGGTCGACCAGTTGTCTATTTATTATTTTTTTTACTACGCATCAAGCTGCGCTGCTTGTCTTTGCTCCTGTGTGCTCGCGCACTCTCGCCTTTTCCACTTATTTTTATTTTTGATTTATTTTTGATTTATTTTGTCAATTTTAAAAAAAATACGCATCGTGCTGTGCTGTTTGTGTTTGCTTGAGTGCATTCGCGCGCTCTCGCTTTCTCCACTTTACAATTTTTTTGTTATTATTTATCTATTCCTGAGAGTTTATCTTATTTTTTATTTGTTTATTTAAATGAAGTCGACCAGTTGCCTGCCCTTCCTTCCATTATCCGTCACCGAGACAAACTGAACAAAGTTCTGAGGTCGACCTTGTAAAGATAAGGATTCAGGTCTGTCTGCTGTTTACCTTTGCTCCTGCGCGCACTGCCCTTCTCTCCACATTTATGTGTTTGTTTGTTTGTCTATCTAATCTTTTGGGTTTTTATTTCTAATGAGGTCGACCAGTTGTCTATTTATTATTTTTTTTACTACGCATCAAGCTGCGCTGCTTGTCTTTGCTCCTGTGTGCTCGCGCACTCTCGCCTTTTCCACTTATTTTTATTTTTGATTTATTTTTGATTTATTTTGTCAATTTAAAAAAAAACGCATCGTGCTGTGCTGTTTGTGTTTGCTTGAGTGCATTCGCGCGCTCTCGCTTTCTCCACTTTACAATTTTTTTGTTATTATTTATCTATTCCTGAGAGTTTATCTTATTTTTTATTTGTTTATTTAAATGAAGTCGACCAGTTGCCTGCCTTCCTTCCATTATCCGTCACCGAGACAAACTGAACAAAGTTCTGAGGTCGACCTTGTAAAGATAAGGATTCAGGTCTGTCTGCTGTTTACCTTTGCTCCTGCGCGCACTGCCCTTCTCTCCACATTTATGTGTTTGTTTGTTTGTCTATCTAATCTTTTGGGTTTTTATTTCTAATGAGGTCGACCAGTTGTCTATTTATTATTTTTTTTACTACGCATCAAGCTGCGCTGCTTGTCTTTGCTCCTGTGTGCTCGCGCACTCTCGCCTTTTCCACTTATTTTTATTTTTGATTTATTTTGATTTTGCAATTTTAAAAAAAAATACGCATCGTGCTGTGCTGTTTGTGTTTGCTTGAGTGCATTCGCGCGCTCTCGCTTTCTCCACTTTACAATTTTTTTGTTATTATTTATCTATTCCTGAGAGTTTATCTTATTTTTTATTTGTTTATTTAAATGAAGTCGACCAGTTGCCTGCCCTTCCTTCCATTATCCGTCACCGAGACAAACTGAACAAAGTTCTGAGGTCGACCTTGTAAAGATAAGGATTCAGGTCTGTCTGCTGTTTACCTTTGCTCCTGCGCGCACTGCCCTTCTCTCCACATTTATGTGTTTGTTTGTTTGTCTATCTAATCTTTTGGGTTTTTATTTCTAATGAGGTCGACAGTTGTCTATTTATTATTTTTTTTTACTACGCATCAAGCTGCGCTGCTTGTCTTTGCTCCTGTGTGCTCGCGACTCTCGCCTTTTCCACTTATTTTTATTTTTGATTTAATTTGTCAATTTAAAAAAAAATACGCATCGTGCTGTGCTGTTTGTGTTTGCTTGAGTGCATTCGCGCGCTCTCGCTTTCTCCACTTTACAATTTTTTTGTTATTATTTATCTATTCCTGAGAGTTTATCTTATTTTTTATTTGTTTATTTAAATGAAGTCGACCAGTTGCCTGCCTTCCTTCCATTATCCGTCACCGAGACAAACTGAACAAAGTTCTGAGGTCGACCTTGTAAAGATAAGGATTCAGTCTGTCTGCTGTTTACCTTTGCTCCTGCGCGCACTGCCCTTCTCTCCACATTTATGTGTTTGTTTGTTTGTCTATCTAATCTTTTGGGTTTTTATTTCTAATGAGGTCGACCAGTTGTCTATTTATTATTTTTTTTACTACGCATCAAGCTGCGCTGCTTGTCTTTGCTCCTGTGTGCTCGCGCACTCTCGCCTTTTCCACTTATTTTTATTTTTGATTTATTTTTGATTTATTTTGTCAATTTAAAAAAAAATACGCATCGTGCTGTGCTGTTTGTGTTTGCTTGAGTGCATTCGCGCGCTCTCGCTTTCTCCACTTTAC
>NW_025958272.1:0-52154 GCF_023159225.1 Perognathus longimembris pacificus | reverse complement strand
CGACTTCATTTAAATAAACAAATAAAAAATAAGATAAACTCTCAGGAATAGATAAATAATAACAAAAAATTGTAAAGTGGAGAAAGCCAGAGCGCGCGAATGCACTCAAGCAAACACAAACAGCACAGCACGATGCTTATTTTTTTTTAACATTGACAGAATTAATCAAAAATAAATCAAAAATAAAAATAAGTGGAAAAGGCGAGAGTAGGCGAGCACACTGGAGCAAACACAAGCAGCGCAGCTTGATGCGTAGTAAAAAAAATAATAAATAGACAACTGGTCGACCTCATTAGAAATAAAAACCCAAAAGATTAGATAGACAAACAAAACAAACACATAAATGTGGAGAGAAGGGCAGTGCGCGCAGGAGCAAAGGTAAACAGCAGACAGACCTGACCCTTATCTTTACAAGGTCGACCTCAGAACTTTGTTCAGTTTTTCGCGGTGACGGATAATGGAAGGAAGGGCAGGCAACTGGTCGACTTAATTTAAATAAACAAAAAAAAAATACGATAACCTCTCAGGAATAGATAAATAATAAGAAAAAAATTGTAAAGTGGAGAAAGCGAGAGCGCGCGAATGCACTCAAGCAAACACAAACCAGCACAGCACGATGCGTATTTTTTTTAAATTGACAAAATAAATCAAAAATAAATCAAAAATAAAAATAAGTGGAAATGGCGAGAGTGCGCGAGCACACAGGAGCAAAGACAAGCAGCACAGCTTGATGCGTAGTAAAAAAAATAATAAATAGACAACTGGTCGACCTCATTAGAAATAAAAACCCAAAAGATTAGATAGACAAACAAACAAACACATAAATGTGGAGAGAAGGGCAGTGCGCGCAGGAGCAAAGGTAAACAGCAGACAGACCTGAATCCTTATCTTTATAAGGTCGACTTCAGAACTTTGTTCAGTTTAACTCGGTGACGGATAATGGAAGGAAGGGCAGGCAACTGGTCGACTTCATTTAAATAAACAAATAATAAATAAGATAAACTCTCTGGAATAGATAAATAATAACAAAAAATTGTAAAATGGAGAAAGCGAGAGCGCGCGAATGCACTGAAGCAAACACAAACAGCACAGCACGATGCGTATTTTTTTGTTAAAATTGAAAAAATAAATCAAAAATAAAAATAAGTGGAAAAGGAGAGAGTGCGCGAGCACACAGGAGCAAAGACCAAGCAGCGCAGCTTGATGCGTAGTAAAAAAAATAATCAATAGACCAACTGGTCGACCTCATTAGAAATAAAAAACCCAAAAGATTAGATAGACAAACAAACAAACACATAAATGTGGAGAGAAGGGCAGTGCGCGCCAGGAGCAAAGGTAAAACAGCAGACAGACCTGAATCCTTATCTTTACAAGGTCGACCTCAGAACTTTGTTCAGTTTGTCTCGGTGACGGATAATGGAAGGAAGGGCAGGCAACTGGTCGACTTCATTTAAATAAACAAATAAAAAATAAGATAAAACTCTCAGGAATAGATAAATAATAACAAAAAAATTGTAAAGTGGAGAAAGGGAGAGCGCCCGAATGCACTCAAGCAAACACAAACAGAACAGCAAGATGCGTATTTTTTTTTTAAATTGACAAAATAAATCAAAAATAAAAATCAGTGGAAAAGGCGATAGTGCGCGAGCACACAGGAGCAAAGACAAGCAGCGCAGCTTGATGCGTAGTAAAAAAAAATAATAAATAGACAACTGGTCGACCTCATTAGAAATAAAAACCCAAAAGATTAGATAGACAAACAAACAAACACATAAATGTGGAGAGAAGGGCAGTGCGCGCAGGAGCAAAGGTAAACAGCAGACAGACCTGAATCCTTATCTTTACAAGGTCGACCTCAGAACTATGTTCAGTTTGTCTCGGTGACAGATAATGGAAGGAAGGGCAGGCAACTGGTCGACTTCATTTAAATAAACAAATAAAAAATAAGATAAACTCTCAGGAATAGATAAATAATAACAAAAAAATTGTAAAGTGGAGAAAGCGAGAGCGCGCGAATGCACTCAAGCAAACACAAACAGCACAGCACGATGCGTATTTTTTTGTTAAAATTGACAAAATAAATCAAAAATAAATCAAAAATAAAAATAAGTTGAAAAGGCGAGAGTGCGCGAGCACACAGGAGCAAAGACAAGCAGCGCAGCTTGATGCGTAGTAAAAAAATAATAAATAGACAACTTGTCGACCTCATTAGAAATAAAAACCCAAAAGATTAGATAGACAAACAAACAAACACATAAATGTGGAGAGAAGGGCAGTGCGCGCAGGAGCAAAGGTAAACAGCAGACAGACCTGAATCCTTATCTTTACAAGGTCGACCTCAGAAGGTTGTTCAGTTTGTCTCGGTGACGGATAATGGAAGGAAGGGCAGGCAACTGGTCGACTTCATTTCAATAAACAAATATAAAATAAGATAAACTCTCAGGAATAGATAAATAATAACAAAAAAATTGTAAAGTGGAGAAAGGGAGAGCGCGCGAATGCACTCAAGCAAACACAAACAGCACAGCACGATGCGTATTTTTTTGTTAAAATTGACAAAAATAAATCAAAAATAAAAATAAGTGGAAAAGGCGAGAGTGCGCGAGCACACAGGAGCAAAGACAAGCAGCGCAGCTTGATGCGTAGTAAAAAAATAATAAATAGACAACTGGTCGACCTCATTAGAAATAAAAACCCAAAAGATTAGATAGACAAACAACAAACACATAAATGTGGAGAGAAGGGCAGTGCGCGCAGGAGCAAAGGTAAACAGCAGACAGACCTGAATCCTTATCTTTACAAGGTCGACCTCAGAACTTTGTTCAGTTTGTCTCGGTGACCGATAATGGAAGGAAGAGCAGGCAACTGGTCGACCTTCATTTAAATAAACAAATAAAAAATAAGATAAACTCTCAGGAATAGATAAATAATAACAAAAAAATTGTAAAGTGGAGAAAGCCAGAGCGCGCGAATGCACTCAAGCAAACACAAACAGCACAGCACGATGCGTATTTTTTTTTTAACATTGACAGAATAAATCAAAAATAAATCAAAAATAAAAATAAGTGGAAAAGGCGAGAGTACGCGAGCACACAGGAGCAAACACAAGCAGCGCAGCTTGATGCGTAGTAAAAAAAAAATAATAAATAGACAACTGGTCGACCTCATTAGAATAAAAACCCAAAAGATTAGATAGACAAACAAACAAACACATAAATGTGGAGAGAAGGGCAGTGAGCGCAGGAGCAAAGGTAAACAGCAGACAGACCTGAATCCTTATCTTTACAAGGTCGACCTCAGAATTTTGTTCAGTTTGTCTCGGTGACGGATAATGGAAGGAAGGGCAGGCAACTGGTCGACTTCATTTAAATAAACAAATAAAAAATAAGATAAACTCTCAGGAATAGATAAATAATAACAAAAAAATTGTAAAGTGGAGAAAGCGAGAGCGCGCGAATGCACTCAAGCAAACACAAACAGCACAGCACGATGCGTATTTTTTTTTTAAAATTGACAGAATAAATCAAAAATAAATTCAAAAATAAAAATAAGTGGAAAAGGCGAGAGTGCGCGAGCACACAGGAGCAAAGACAAGCAGCGCAGCTTGATGCGTAGTAAAAAAAAATAATAAATAGACAACTGGTCGACCTCATTAGAAATAAAAACCCAAAAGATTAGATAGACAAACAAACAAACACATAAATGTGGAGAGAAGGGCAGTGTGCGCAGGAGCAAAGGTAAACAGCAGACAGACCTGACCCTTATCTTTACAAGGTCGACCTCAGAACTTTGTTCAGTTTTTCGCGGTGACGGATAATGGAAGGAAGGGCAGGCAACTGGTCGACTTAATTTAAATAAACAAATAAAAAATACGATAACCTCTCAGGAATAGATAAATAATAAGAAAAAAAATTGTAAAGTGGAGAAAGCGAGAGCGCGCGAATGCACTCAAGCAAACACAAACAGCACAGCACGATGCGTATTTTTTTTTTAAATTGACAGAATAAATCAAAAATAAATCAAAAATAAAAATAAGTGGAAAAGGCGAGAGTGCGCGAGCACACAGGAGCAAAGACAAGCAGCGCAGCTTGATGCGTAGTAAAAAAAAATAATAAATAGACAACTGGTCGACCCTCATTAGAAATAAAAACCCAAAAGATTAGATAGACAAACAAACACATAAATGTGGAGAGAAGGGCAGTGCGCGCAGGAGCAAAGGTAAACAGCAGACAGACCTGAATCCTTATCTTTATAAGGTCGACTTCAGAACTTTGTTCAGTTTGTCTCGGTGACGGATAATGGAAGGAAGGGCAGGCTAATCGGTGTGTTCGACTTCATTTAAATAAACAAATAAAAAATAAGATAAACTCTCAGGAATAGATAAATAATAACAAAAAAATTGTAAAGTGGAGAAAGCGAGAGCACGCGAATGCACTCAAGCAAACACAAACTGCACAGCACGATGCGTATTTTTTTTTAAATTGACAAAATAAATCAAAAATAAATCAAAAATAAAAATAAGTGGAAAAGGCGAGAGTGCGCGAGCACACAGGAGCAAAGACAAGCAGCGCAGCTTGATGCGTAGTAAAAGAAATAATAAATAGACAACTGGTCGACCTCATTAGAAATAAAAACCCAAAAGATTAGATAGACAAACAAACAAACACATAAATGTGGAGAGAAGTGCAGTGCGCGCAGGAGCAAAGGTAAACAGCAGACAGACCTGAATCCTTATCTTTACAAGGTCGACCTCAGAAGGTTGTTCAGTTTGTCTCGGTGACGGATAATGGAAGGAAGGGCAGGCAACTGGTCGACTTCATTTAAATAAACAAATAAAAAATAAGATAAACTCTCAGGAATAGATAAATAATAACAAAAAATTGTAAATTGGAGAAAGCGAGAGCGCTCGAATGCACTCAAGCAAACACAACAGCACAGCACGATGCGTATTTTTTTTTAAATTGAAAAAATAAATCAAAAATAAAAATAAGTGGAAAAGGCGAGAGTGCGCGAGCACACAGGAGCAAAGACAAGCAGCGCAGCTTGATGCGTAGTAAAAAAAATAATAAATAGACAACTGGTCGACCTCATTAGAAATAAAAACCCAAAAGATTAGATAGACAAACAAACAAACACATAAATGTCGAGAGAAGGGCAGTGCGCGCAGGAGCAAAGGTAAACAGCAGACACACCTGAATCCTTATCTTTACAAGGTCGACCTCAGAACTTTGTTCAGTTTGTCTCGGTGACGGATAATGGAAGGAAGGGCAGGCAACTGGTCGACTTCATTTAAATAAACAAATAAAAATAAGATAAACTCTCAGGAATAGATAAATAATAACAAAAAAATTGTAAAGTGGAGAAAGCGAGAGCGCGGCGAATGCACTCAAGCGAACACAAACAGCACAGCACGATGCGAATTTTTTTTAAATTGACAAAATAAATCAAAAATAAATCAAAAATAAAAATAAGTGGAAAAGGCGAGATTGCGCGAGCACACAGGAGCAAAGACAAGCAGCGCAGCTTGATGCGTAGTAAAAAAAATAATACATAGACAACTGGTCGACCTCATTAGAAATAAAAACCCAAAAGATTAGATAGACAAACAAACAAACACATAAATGTGGAGAGAAGGGCAGTGCGCGCAGGAGCAAAGGTAAACAGCAGACAGACCTGAATCCTTATCTTTACAAGGTCGACCTCAGAACTTTGTTCAGTTTGTCTCGGTGACGGATAATGGAAGGAAGGGCAGGCAACTGGTCGACTTCATTTAAATAAACAAATAAAAAATAAGATAAACTCTCAGGAATAGATAAATAATAACAAAAAAATTGTAAAGTGGAGAAAGCGAGAGCGCGCGAATGCACTCAAGCAAACACAAACAGCACAGCACGATGCGTATTTTTTTTTAAAATTGACAAAATAAATCAAAAATAAATCAAAAATAAAAATCAGTGGAAAAGGCGAGAGTGCGCGAGCACACAGGAGCAAAGACAAGCAGCGCAGCTTGATGCGTAGTAAAAAAATAATAAATAGACAAATGGTCGACCTCATTAGAAATAAAAACCCAAAAGATTAGATAGACAAACAAACAAACACATAAATGTGGAGAGAAGGGCAGTGCGCGCAGGAGCAAAGGTAAACAGCAGACAGACCTGAATCCTTATCTTTACAAGGTCGACCTCAGAAGGTTGTTCAGTTTGTCTCGGTGACGGATAATGGAAGGAAGGGCAGGCAACTGGTCGACTTCATTTAAATAAACAAATAAAAAATAAGATAAACTCTCAGGAATAGATAAATAATAACAAAAAAATTGTAAAGTGGAGAAAGCCAGAGCGCGCGAATGCACTCAAGCAAACACAAACAGCACAGCACGATGCGTATTTTTTTTTAACATTGACAGAATAAATCAAAAATAAATCAAAAATAAAAATAAGTGGAAAAGGCGAGAGTACGCGAGCACACAGGAGCAAACACAAGCAGCGCAGCTTGATGCGTAGTAAAAAAAATAATAAATAGACAACTGGTCGACCTCATTAGAAATAAAAACCCAAAAGATTAGATAGACAAACAAACAAACACATAAATGTGGAGAGAAGGGCAGTGAGCGCAGGAGCAAAGGTAAACAGCAGACAGACCTGAATCCTTATCTTTACAAGGTCGACCTCAGAATTTTGTTCAGTTTGTCTCGGTGACGGATAATGGAAGGAAGGGCAGGCAACTGGTCGACTTCATTTAAATAAACAAATAAAAAATAAGATAAACTCTCAGGAATAGATAAATAATAACAAAAAAATTGTAAAGTGGAGAAAGCGAGAGCGCGCGAATGCACTCAAGCAAACACAAACAGCACAGCACGATGCGTATTTTTTTTTTTAAATTGACAGAATAAATCAAAAATAAATCAAAAATAAAAATAAGTGGAAAAGGCGAGAGTGCGCGAGCACACAGGAGCAAAGACAAGCAGCGCAGCTTGATGCGTAGTAAAAAAAATAATAAATAGACAACTGGTCGACCTCATTAGAAATAAAAACCCAAAAGATTAGATAGACAAACAAACAAACACATAAATGTGGAGAGAAGGGCAGTGCGCGCAGGAGCAAAGGTAAACAGCAGACAGACCTGACCCTTATCTTTACAAGGTCGACCTCAGAACTTTGTTCAGTTTTTCGCGGTGACGGATAATGGAAGGAAGGGCAGGCAACTGGTCGACTTAATTTAAATAAACAAATAAAAAATACGATAACCTCTCAGGAATAGATAAATAATAAGAAAAAAATTGTAAAGTGGAGAAAGCGAGAGCGCGCGAATGCACTCAAGCAAACACAAACAGCACAGCCCGATGCGTATTATTTTTTAATTGACAAAATAAATCAAAAATAAATCAAAAATAAAAATAAGAGGAAAAGGCGAGAGTGCGCGAGCACACGGGAGCAAAGACAAGCAGCGCAGCTTGATGCGTAGTAAAAAAAATAATAAATAGACAACTGGTCGACCTCATTAGAAATAAAAACCCAAAAGATTAGATAGACAAACAAACAAACACATAAATGTGGAGAGAAGGGCAGTGCGCGCAGGAGCAAAGGTAAACAGCAGACAGACCTGAATCCTTATCTTTATAAGGTCGACTTCAGAACTTTGTTCAGTTTGTCTCGGTGACGGATAATGGAAGGAAGGGCAGGCAACTGGTCGACTTCATTTAAATAAACAAATAAAAAATAAGATAAACTCTCAGGAATAGATAAATAATAACAAAAAAATTGTAAAGTGGAGAAAGCGAGAGCACGCGAATGCACTCAAGCAAACACAAACTGCACAGCACGATGCGTATTTTTTTTTAAATTGACAAAATAAATCAAAAATAAATCAAAAATAAAAATAAGTGGAAAAGGCGAGAGTGCGCGAGCACACAGGAGCAAAGACAAGCAGCGCAGCTTGATGCGTAGTAAAAGAAATAATAAATAGACAACTGGTCGACCTCATTAGAAATAAAAACCCAAAAGATTAGATAGACAAACAAACAAACACATAAATGTGGAGAGAAGTGCAGTGCGCGCAGGAGCAAAGGTAAACAGCAGACAGACCTGAATCCTTATCTTTACAAGGTCGACCTGAGAACTTTGTTCAGTTTGTCTCGGTGACGGATAATGGAAGGAAGGGCAGGCAACTGGTCGACTTCATTTAAATAAACAAATAAAAAATAAGATAAACTCTCAGGAATAGATAAATAATAACAAAAAATTGTAAATTGGAGAAAGCGAGAGCGCTCGAATGCACTCAAGCAAACACAAACAGCACAGCACGATGCGTATTTTTTTTTAAATTGAAAAAATAAATCAAAAATAAAAATAAGTGGAAAAGGCGAGAGTGCGCGAGCACACAGGAGCAAAGACAAGCAGCGCAGCTTGATGCGTAGTAAAAAAAATAATAAATAGACAACTGGTCGACCTCATTAGAAATAAAAACCCAAAAGATTAGATAGACAAACAAACAAGCACATAAATGTCGAGAGAAGGGCAGTGCGCGCAGGAGCAAAGGTAAACAGCAGACACACCTGAATCCTTATCTTTACAAGGTCGACCTCAGAACTTTGTTCAGTTTGTCTCGGTGACGGATAATGGAAGGAAGGGCAGGCAACTGGTCGACTTCATTTAAATAAACAAATAAAAATAAGATAAACTCTCAGGAATAGATAAATAATAACAAAAAAATTGTAAAGTGGAGAAAGCGAGAGCGCGCGAATGCACTCAAGCGAACACAAACAGCACAGCACGATGCGAATTTTTTTTAAATTGACAAAATAAATCAAAAATAAATCAAAAATAAAAATAAGTGGAAAAGGCGAGATTGCGCGAGCACACAGGAGCAAAGACAAGCAGCGCAGCTTGATGCGTAGTAAAAAAAATAATACATAGACAACTGGTCGACCTCATTAGAAATAAAAACCCAAAAGATTAGATAGACAAACAAACAAACACATAAATGTGGAGAGAAGGGCAGTGCGCGCAGGAGCAAAGGTAAACAGCAGACAGACCTGAATCCTTATCTTTACAAGGTCGACCTCAGAACTTTGTTCAGTTTGTCTCGGTGACGGATAATGGAAGGAAGGGCAGGCAACTGGTCGACTTCATTTAAATAAACAAATAAAAAATAAGATAAACTCTCAGGAATAGATAAATAATAACAAAAAAATTGTAAAGTGGAGAAAGCGAGAGCGCGCGAATGCACTCAAGCAAACACAAACAGCACAGCACGATGCGTATTTTTTTTTAAAATTGACAAAATAAATCAAAAATAAATCAAAAATAAAAATCAGTGGAAAAGGCGAGAGTGCGCGAGCACACAGGAGCAAAGACAAGCAGCGCAGCTTGATGCGTAGTAAAAAAATAATAAATAGACAAATGGTCGACCTCATTAGAAATAAAAACCCAAAAGATTAGATAGACAAACAAACAAACACATAAATGTGGAGAGAAGGGCAGTGCGCGCAGGAGCAAAGGTAAACAGCAGACAGACCTGAATCCTTATCTTTACAAGGTCGACCTCAGAAGGTTGTTCAGTTTGTCTCGGTGACGGATAATGGAAGGAAGGGCAGGCAACTGGTCGACTTCATTTAAATAAACAAATAAAAAATAAGATAAACTCTCAGGAATAGATAAATAATAACAAAAAAATTGTAAAGTGGAGAAAGCCAGAGCGCGCGAATGCACTCAAGCAAACACAAACAGCACAGCACGATGCGTATTTTTTTTTAACATTGACAGAATAAATCAAAAATAAATCAAAAATAAAAATAAGTGGAAAAGGCGAGAGTACGCGAGCACACAGGAGCAAACACAAGCAGCGCAGCTTGATGCGTAGTAAAAAAAATAATAAATAGACAACTGGTCGACCTCATTAGAAATAAAAACCCAAAAGATTAGATAGACAAACAAACAAACACATAAATGTGGAGAGAAGGGCAGTGAGCGCAGGAGCAAAGGTAAACAGCAGACAGACCTGAATCCTTATCTTTACAAGGTCGACCTCAGAATTTTGTTCAGTTTGTCTCGGTGACGGATAATGGAAGGAAGGGCAGGCAACTGGTCGACTTCATTTAAATAAACAAATAAAAAATAAGATAAACTCTCAGGAATAGATAAATAATAACAAAAAAATTGTAAAGTGGAGAAAGCGAGAGCGCGCGAGTGCACTCAAGCAAACACAAACAGCACAGCACGATGCGTATTTTTTTTTTTAAATTGACAGAATAAATCAAAAATAAATCAAAAATAAAAATAAGTGGAAAAGGCGAGAGTGCGCGAGCACACAGGAGCAAAGACAAGCAGCGCAGCTTGATGCGTAGTAAAAAAAATAATAAATAGACAACTGGTCGACCTCATTAGAAATAAAAACCCAAAAGATTAGATAGACAAACAAACAAACACATAAATGTGGAGAGAAGGGCAGTGCGCGCAGGAGCAAAGGTAAACAGCAGACAGACCTGACCCTTATCTTTACAAGGTCGACCTCAGAACTTTGTTCAGTTTTTCGCGGTGACGGATAATGGAAGGAAGGGCAGGCAACTGGTCGACTTAATTTAAATAAACAAATAAAAAATACGATAACCTCTCAGGAATAGATAAATAATAAGAAAAAAATTGTAAAGTGGAGAAAGCGAGAGCGCGCGAATGCACTCAAGCAAACACAAACAGCACAGCCCGATGCGTATTTTTTTTTTAATTGACAAAATAAATCAAAAATAAATCAAAAATAAAAATAAGAGGAAAAGGCGAGAGTGCGCGAGCACACGGGAGCAAAGACAAGCAGCGCAGCTTGATGCGTAGTAAAAAAAATAATAAATAGACAACTGGTCGACCTCATTAGAAATAAAAACCCAAAAGATTAGATAGACAAACAAACAAACACATAAATGTGGAGAGAAGGGCAGTGCGCGCAGGAGCAAAGGTAAACAGCAGACAGACCTGAATCCTTATCTTTATAAGGTCGACTTCAGAACTTTGTTCAGTTTGTCTCGGTGACGGATAATGGAAGGAAGGGCAGGCAACTGGTCGACTTCATTTAAATAAACAAATAAAAAATAAGATAAACTCTCAGGAATAGATAAATAATAACAAAAAAATTGTAAAGTGGAGAAAGCGAGAGCACGCGAATGCACTCAAGCAAACACAAACAGCACAGCACGATGCGTATTTTTTTTTAAAATTGACAAAATAAATCAAAAATAAATCAAAAATAAAAATAAGTGGAAAAGGTGAGAGTGCGCGAGCACACAGGAGCAAAGACAAGCAGCGCAGCTTGATGCGTAGTAAAAAAATAATAAATAGACAACTGGTCGACCTCATTAGAAATAAAAACCCAAAAGATTATATAGACAAACAAACAAACACATAAATGTGGAGAGAAGTGCAGTGCGCGCAGGAGCAAAGGTAAACAGCAGACAGACCTGAATCCTTATCTTTACAAGGTCGACCTGAGAACTTTGTTCAGTTTGTCTCGGTGACGGATAATGGAAGGAAGGGCAGGCAACTGGTCGACTTCATTTAAATAAACAAATAAAAAATAAGATAAACTCTCAGGAATAGATAAATAATAACAAAAAATTGTAAATTGGAGAAAGCGAGAGCGCTCGAATGCACTCAAGCAAACACAAACAGCACAGCACGATGCGTATTTTTTTTTAAATTGAAAAAATAAATCAAAAATAAAAATAAGTGGAAAAGGCGAGAGTGCGCGAGCACACAGGAGCAAAGACAAGCAGCGCAGCTTGATGCGTAGTAAAAAAAATAATAAATAGACAACTGGTCGACCTCATTAGAAATAAAAACCCAAAAGATTAGATAGACAAACAAACAAGCACATAAATGTCGAGAGAAGGGCAGTGCGCGCAGGAGCAAAGGTAAACAGCAGACACACCTGAATCCTTATCTTTACAAGGTCGACCTCAGAACTTTGTTCAGTTTGTCTCGGTGACGGATAATGGAAGGAAGGGCAGGCAACTGGTCGACTTCATTTAAATAAACAAATAAAAATAAGATAAACTCTCAGGAATAGATAAATAATAACAAAAAAATTGTAAAGTGGAGAAAGCGAGAGCGCGCGAATGCACTCAAGCAAACACAAACAGCACAGCACGATGCGAATTTTTTTTTTAAATTGACAAAATAAATCAAAAATAAATCAAAAATAAAAATAAGTGGAAAAGGCGAGATTGCGCGAGCACACAGGAGCAAAGACAAGCAGCGCAGCTTGATGCGTAGTAAAAAAAATAATACATAGACAACTGGTCGACCTCATTAGAAATAAAAACCCAAAAGATTAGATAGACAAACAAACAAACACATAAATGTGGAGAGAAGGGCAGTGCGCGCAGGAGCAAAGGTAAACAGCAGACAGACCTGAATCCTTATCTTTACAAGGTCGACCTCAGAACTTTGTTCAGTTTGTCTCGGTGACGGATAATGGAAGGAAGGGCAGGCAACTGGTCGACTTCATTTAAATAAACAAATAAAAAATAAGATAAACTCTCAGGAATAGATAAATAATAACAAAAAAATTGTAAAGTGGAGAAAGCGAGAGCGCGCGAATGCACTCAAGCAAACACAAACAGCACAGCACGATGCGTATTTTTTTTTAAAATTGACAAAATAAATCAAAAATAAATCAAAAATAAAAATCAGTGGAAAAGGCAAGAGTGCGCGAGCACACAGGAGCAAAGACAAGCAGCGCAGCTTGATGCGTAGTAAAAAAATAATAAATAGACAAATGGTCGACCTCATTAGAAATAAAAACCCAAAAGATTAGATAGACAAACAAACAAACACATAAATGTGGAGAGAAGGGCAGTGCGCGCAGGAGCAAAGGTAAACAGCAGACAGACCTGAATCCTTATCTTTACAAGGTCGACCTCAGAACTTTGTTCAGTTTGTCTCGGTGACGGATAATGGAAGGAAGGGCAGACAACTGGTCGACTTCATTTAAATAAACAAATAAAAAATAAGATAAACTCTCAGGAATAGATTAATAATAACAAAAAATTGTAAAGTGGAGAAAGGGAGAGCGCGCGAATGCACTCAAGCAAACACAAACAGCACAGCACGATGCGTATTTTTTTTTAAATTGACAAAATATATCAAAAATAAATCAAAAATAAAAATAAGTGGAAAAGGCGAGAGTGCGCGAGGACACAGGAGCAAAGACAAGCAGCGCAGCTTGATGCGTAGTAAAAAAAAATAATAAATAGACAACTGGTCGACCTCATTAGAAATAAAAACCCAAAAGATTAGATAGACAAACAAACAAACACATAAATGTGGAGAGAAGGGCAGTGCGCGCAGGAGCAAAGGTAAACAGCAGACAGACCTGAATCCTTATCTTTACAAGGTCGACCTCAGAACTATGTTCAGTTTGTCTCGGTGACGGATAATGGAAGGAAGGGCAGGCAACTGGTCGACTTCATTTAAATAAACAAATAAAAAATAAGATAAACTCTCAGGAATAGATAAATAATAACAAAAAATTGTAAAGTGGAGAAAGCGAGAGCGCGCGAATGCACTCAAGCAAACACAAACAGCACAGCACGATGCGTATTTTTTTGTTAAAATTGACAAAATAAATCAAAAATAAATCAAAAATAAAAATAAGTTGAAAAGGCGAGAGTGCGCGAGCACACAGGAGCAAAGACAAGCAGCGCAGCTTGATGCGTAGTAAAAAAATAATAAATAGACAACTTGTCGACCTCATTAGAAATAAAAACCCAAAAGATTAGATAGACAAACAAACAAACACATAAATGTGGAGAGAAGGGCAGTGCGCGCAGGAGCAAAGGTAAACAGCAGACAGACCTGAATCCTTATCTTTACAAGGTCGACCTCAGAAGGTTGTTCAGTTTGTCTCGGTGACGGATAATGGAAGGAAGGGCAGGCAACTGGTCGACTTCATTTCAATAAACAAATATAAAATAAGATAAACTCTCAGGAATAGATAAATAATAACAAAAAAATTGTAAAGTGGAGAAAGGGAGAGCGCGCGAATGCACTCAAGCAAACACAAACAGCACAGCACGATGCGTATTTTTTTGTTAAAATTGACAAAATAAATCAAAAATAAAAATAAGTGGAAAAGGCGAGAGTGCGCGAGCACACAGGAGCAAAGACAAGCAGCGCAGCTTAATGCGTAGTAAAAAAAATAATAAATAGACAACTGGTCGACCTCATTAGAAATAAAAACCCAAAAGATTAGATAGACAAACAAACAAACACATAAATGTGGAGAGAAGGGCAGTGCGCGCAGGAGCAAAGGTAAACAGCAGACAGACCTGAATCCTTATCTTTACAAGGTCGACCTCAGAACTTTGTTCAGTTTGTCTCGGTGACCGATAATGGAAGGAAGAGCAGGCAACTGGTCGACTTCATTTAAATAAACAAATAAAAAATAAGATAAACTCTCAGGAATAGATAAATAATAACAAAAGAATTGTAAAGTGGAGAAAGCCAGAGCGCGCGAATGCACTCAAGCAAACACAAACAGCACAGCACGATGCGTATTTTTTTTTTAACATTGACAGAATAATTCAAAAATAAATCAAAAATAAAAATAAGTGGAAAAGGCGAGGGTACGCGAGCACACAGGAGCAAACACAAGCAGCGCAGCTTGATGCGTAGTAAAAAAAATAATAAATAGACAACTGGTCGACATCATTAGAAATAAAAACCCAAAAGATTAGATAGACAAACAAACAAACACATAAATGTGGAGAGAAGGGCAGTGAGCGCAGGAGCAAAGGTAAACAGCAGACAGACCTGAATCCTTATCTTTACAAGGTCGACCTCAGAATTTTGTTCAGTTTGTCTCGGTGACGGATAATGGAAGGAAGGGCAGGCAACTGGTCGACTTCATTTAAATAAACAAATAAAAAATAAGATAAACTCTCAGGAATAGATAAATAATAACAAAAAAATTGTAAAGTGGAGAAAGCGAGAGCGCGCGAATGCACTCAAGCAAACACAAACAGCACAGCACGATGCGTATTTTTTTTTTAAAATTGACAGAATAAATCAAAAATAAATCAAAAATAAAAATAAGTGGAAAAGGCGAGAGTGCGCGAGCACACAGGAGCAAAGACAAGCAGCGCAGCTTGATGCGTAGTAAAAAAAATAATAAATAGACAACTGGTCGACCTCATTAGAAATAAAAACCCAAAAGATTAGGTAGACAAACAAACAAACACATAAATGTGGAGAGAAGGGCAGTGCGCGCAGGAGCAAAGGTAAACAGCAGACAGACCTGAATCCTTATCTTTATAAGGTCGACTTCAGAACTTTGTTCAGTTTGTCTCGGTGACGGATAATGGAAGGAAGGGCAGGCAACTGGTCGACTTCATTTAAATAAACAAATAAAAAATAAGATAAACTCTCAGGAATAGATAAATAATAACAAAAAAATTGTAAAGTGGAGAAAGCGAGAGCACGCGAATGCACTCAAGCAAACACAAACTGCACAGCACGATGCGTATTTTTTTTTTAAATTGACAAAATAAATCAAAAATAAATCAAAAATAAAAATCAGTGGAAAAGGCGAGAGTGCGCGAGCACACAGGAGCAAAGACAAGCAGCGCAGCTTGATGCGTAGTAAAAGAAATAATAAATAGACAACTGGTCGACCTCATTAGAAATAAAAACCCAAAAGATTAGATAGACAAACAAACAAACACATAAATGTGGAGAGAAGTGCAGTGCGCGCAGGAGCAAAGGTAAACAGCAGACAGACCTGAATCCTTATCTTTACAAGGTCGACCTCAGAACTTTGTTCAGTTTGTCTCGGTGACGGATAATGGAAGGAAGGGCAGGCAACTGGTCGACTTCATTCAAATAAACAAATAAAAAATAAGATAAACTCTCAGGAATAGATAAATAATAACAAAAAATTGTAAATTGGAGAAAGCGAGAGCGCTAGAATGCACTCAAGCAAACACAAACAGCACAGCACGATGCGTATTTTTTTTTAAATTGAAAAAATAAATCAAAAATAAAAATGAGTGGAAAAGGCGAGAGTGCGCGAGCACACAGGAGCAAAGACAAGCAGCGCAGCTTGATGCGTAGTAAAAAAAATAATAAATAGACAACTGGTCGACCTCATTAGAAATAAAAACCCAAAAGATTAGATAGACAAACAAACAAACACATAAATGTGGAGAGAAGGGCAGTGCGCGCAGGAGCAAAGGTAAACAGCAGACACACCTGAATCCTTATCTTTACAAGGTCGACCTCAGAACTTTGTTCAGTTTGTCTCGGTGACGGATAATGGAAGGAAGGGCAGGCAACTGGTCGACTTCATTTAAATAAACAAATAAAAATAAGATAAACTCTCAGGAATAGATAAATAATAACAAAAAAATTGTAAAGTGGAGAAAGCGAGAGCGCGCGAATGCACTCAAGCAAACACAAACAGCACAGCACGATGCGAATTTTTTTTTTAAATTGACAAAATAAATCAAAAATAAATCAAAAATAAAAATAAGTGGAAAAGGCGAGATTGCGCGAGCACACAGGAGGAAAGACAAGCAGCGCAGCTTGATGCGTAGTAAAAAAAATAATACATAGACAACTGGTCGACCTCATTAGAAATAAAAACCCAAAAGATTAGATAGACAAACAAACAAACACATAAATGTGGAGAGAAGGGCAGTGCGCGCAGGAGCAAAGGTAAACAGCAGACAGACCTGAATCCTTATCTTTATAAGGTCGACCTCAGAACTTTGTTCAGTTTGTCTCGGTGACGGATAATGGAAGGAAGGGCAGGCAACTGGTCGACTTCATTTAAATAAACAAATAAAAAATAAGATAAACTCTCAGGAATAGATAAATAATAACAAAAAATTGTAAAGTGGAGAAAGCGAGAGCGCGCGAATGCACTCAAGCAAACACAAACAGCACAGCACGATGCGTATTTTTTTTTAAAATTGACAAAATAAATCAAAAATAAATCAAAAATAAAAATCAGTGGAAAAGGCGAGAGTGCGCGAGCACACAGGAGCAAAGACAAGCAGCGCAGCTTGATGCGTAGTAAAAAAATAATAAATAGACAAATGGTCGACCTCATTAGAAATAAAAACCCAAAAGATTAGATAGACAAACAAACAAACACATAAATGTGGAGAGAAGGGCAGTGCGCGCAGGAGCAAAGGTAAACAGCAGACAGACCTGAATCCTTATCTTTACAAGGTCGACCTCAGAACTTTGTTCAGTTTGTCTCGGTGACGGATAATGGAAGGAAGGGCAGACAACTGGTCGACTTCATTTAAATAAACAAATAAAAAATAAGATAAACTCTCAGGAATAGATAAATAATAACAAAAAATTGTAAAGTGGAGAAAGGGAGAGCGCGCGAATGCACTCAAGCAAACACAAACAGCACAGCACGATGCGTATTTTTTTTAAATTGACAAAATATATCAAAAATAAATCAAAAATAAAAATAAGTGGAAAAGGCGAGAGTGCGCGAGGACACAGGAGCAAAGACAAGCAGCGCAGCTTGATGCGTAGTAAAAAAAAATAATAAATAGACAACTGGTCGACCTCATTAGAAATAAAAACCCAAAAGATTAGATAGACAAACAAACAAACACATAAATGTGGAGGGAAGGGCAGTGCGCGCAGGAGCAAAGGTAAACAGCAGACAGACCTGAATCCTTTTCTTTACAAGGTCGACCTCAGAACTTTGTTCAGTTTGTCTCGGTGACGGATAATGGAAGAAAGGGCAGGCAACTGGTCGACTTCATTTAAATAAACAAATAAAAAATAAGATAAACTCTCTGGAATAGATAAATAATAACAAAAAATTGTAAAGTGGAGAAAGCGAGAGCGCGCGAATGCACTCAAGCAAACACAAACAGCACAGCACGATGCGTATTTTTTTTTTAAATTGACAAAATAAATCAAAAATAAAAATAAGTGGAAAAGGCGAGAGTGCGCGAGCACACAGGAGCAAAGACAAGCAGCGCAGCTTGATGCGTAGTAAAAAAAATAATAAATAGACAACTGGTCGACCTCATTAGAAATAAAAACCCAAAAGATTAGATAGACAAACAAACAAACACATAAATGTGGAGAGAAGGGCAGTGCGCGCAGGAGCAAAGGTAAACAGCAGACAGATCTGAATCCTTATCTTTAAAAGGTCGACCTCAGAACTTTGTTCAGTTTTTTTCGGTGACAGATAATGGAAGGAAGGGCAGGCAACTGGTCGAATTCATTTAAATAAACAAAAAATAATATAAACTCTCAGGAATAGATAAATAATAACAAAAAAATTGTAAAGTGGAGAAAGCGAGAGCGCGCGAATGCACTCACGCAAACACAAACAGCACAGCACGATGCGTATTTTTTTTAAATTGACAAAATAAATCAAAAATAAATCAAAAATTAAAATAAGTTGAAAAGGCTAGAATGCGCGAGCACACAGGAGCAAAGACAAGCAGCACAGCTTGATGCGTAGTAAAAAAAATAATAAATAGACAACTGGTCGACCTCATTAGAAATAAAAACCCAAAAGATTACATAGACAAACAAACAAACACATAAATGTGGAGAGAAGGGCAGTGCGCGCAGGAGCAAAGGTAAACAGCAGACAGACCTGAATCCTTATCTTTACAAGGTCGACCTCAGAACTTTGTTCAGTTTGTCTCGGTGACGGATAATGGAAGGAAGGGCAGGCAACTGGTCGACTTCATTTAAATAAACAAATAAAAAATAAGATAAACTCTCAGGAATAGATAAATAATAACAAAAAAATTGTAAAGTGGAGAAAGCCAGAGCGCGCGAATGCACTCAAGCAAACACAAACAGCACAGCACGATGCGTATTTTTTTTTTAACATTGACAGAATAAATCAAAAATAAATCAAAAATAAAAATAAGTGGAAAAGGCGAGAGTACGCGAGCACACAGGAGCAAACACAAGCAGCGCAGCTTGATGCGTAGTAAAAAAAATAATAAATAGACAACTGGTCGACCTCATTAGAAATAAAAACCCAAAAGATTAGATAGACAAACAAACAAACACATAAATGTGGAGAGAAGGGCAGTGAGCGCAGGAGCAAAGGTAAACAGCAGACAGACCTGAATCCTTATCTTTACAAGGTCGACCTCAGAATTTTGTTCAGTTTGTCTCGGTGACGGATAATGGAAGGAAGGGCAGGCAACTGGTCGACTTCATTTAAATAAACAAATAAAAAATAAGATAAACTCTCAGGAATAGATAAATAATAACAAAAAAATTGTAAAGTGGAGAAAGCGAGAGCGCGCGAGTGCACTCAAGCAAACACAAACAGCACAGCACGATGCGTATTTTTTTTTTAAATTGACAGAATAAATCAAAAATAAATCAAAAATAAAAATAAGTGGAAAAGGCGAGAGTGCGCGAGCACACAGGAGCAAAGACAAGCAGCGCAGCTTGATGCGTAGTAAAAAAAATAATAAATAGACAACTGGTCGACCTCATTAGAAATAAAAACCCAAAAGATTAGATAGACAAACAAACAAACACATAAATGTGGAGAGAAGGGCAGTGCGCGCAGGAGCAAAGGTAAACAGCAGACAGACCTGACCCTTATCTTTACAAGGTCGACCTCAGAACTTTGTTCAGTTTTTCGCGGTGACGGATAATGGAAGGAAGGGCAGGCAACTGGTCGACTTAATTTAAATAAACAAATAAAAAATACGATAACCTCTCAGGAATAGATAAATAATAAGAAAAAAATTGTAAAGTGGAGAAAGCGAGAGCGCGCGAATGCACTCAAGCAAACACAAACAGCACAGCCCGATGCGTATTTTTTTTTTAATTGACAAAATAAATCAAAAATAAATCAAAAATAAAAATAAGAGGAAAAGGCGAGAGTGCGCGAGCACACGGGAGCAAAGACAAGCAGCGCAGCTTGATGCGTAGTAAAAAAAATAATAAATAGACAACTGGTCGACCTCATTAGAAATAAAAACCCAAAAGATTAGATAGACAAACAAACAAACACATAAATGTGGAGAGAAGGGCAGTGCGCGCAGGAGCAAAGGTAAACAGCAGACAGACCTGAATCCTTATCTTTATAAGGTCGACTTCAGAACTTTGTTCAGTTTGTCTCGGTGACGGATAATGGAAGGAAGGGCAGGCAACTGGTCGACTTCATTTAAATAAACAAATAAAAAATAAGATAAACTCTCAGGAATAGATAAATAATAACAAAAAAATTGTAAATTGGAGAAAGCGAGAGCGCTCGAATGCACTCAAGCAAACACAAACAGCACAGCACGATGCGTATTTTTTTTTAAATTGAAAAAATAAATCAAAAATAAAAATAAGTGGAAAAGGCGAGAGTGCGCGAGCACACAGGAGCAAAGACAAGCAGCGCAGCTTGATGCGTAGTAAAAAAAATAATAAATAGACAACTGGTCGACCTCATTAGAAATAAAAACCCAAAAGATTAGATAGACAAACAAACAAGCACATAAATGTCGAGAGAAGGGCAGTGCGCGCAGGAGCAAAGGTAAACAGCAGACACACCTGAATCCTTATCTTTACAAGGTCGACCTCAGAACTTTGTTCAGTTTGTCTCGGTGACGGATAATGGAAGGAAGGGCAGGCAACTGGTCGACTTCATTTAAATAAACAAATAAAAATAAGATAAACTCTCAGGAATAGATAAATAATAACAAAAAAATTGTAAAGTGGAGAAAGCGAGAGCGCGCGAATGCACTCAAGCAAACACAAACAGCACAGCACGATGCGAATTTTTTTTTTAAATAGACAAAATAAATCAAAAATAAATCAAAAATAAAAATAAGTGGAAAAGGCGAGATTGCGCGAGCACACAGGAGCAAAGACAAGCAGCGCAGCTTAATGCGTAGTAAAAAAAATAATACATAGACAACTGGTCGACCTCATTAGAAATAAAAACCCAAAAGATTAGATAGACAAACAAACAAACACATAAATGTGGAGAGAAGGGCAGTGCGCGCAGGAGCAAAGGTAAACAGCAGACAGACCTGAATCCTTATCTTTACAAGGTCGACCTCAGAACTTTGTTCAGTTTGTCTCGGTGACGGATAATGGAAGGAAGGGCAGGCAACTGGTCGACTTCATTTAAATAAACAAATAAAATATAAGATAAACTCTCAGGAATAGATAAATAATAACAAAAAAATTGTAAAGTGGAGAAAGCGAGAGCGCGCGAATGCACTCAAGCAAACACAAACAGCACAGCACGATGCGTATTTTTTTTTAAAATTGACAAAATAAATCAAAAATAAATCAAAAATAAAAATCAGTGGAAAAGGCAAGAGTGCGCGAGCACACAGGAGCAAAGACAAGCAGCGCAGCTTGATGCGTAGTAAAAAAATAATAAATAGACAAATGGTCGACCTCATTAGAAATAAAAACCCAAAAGATTAGATAGACAAACAAACAAACACATAAATGTGGAGAGAAGGGCAGTGCGCGCAGGAGCAAAGGTAAACAGCAGACAGACCTGAATCCTTATCTTTACAAGGTCGACCTCAGAACTTTGTTCAGTTTGTCTCGGTGACGGATAATGGAAGGAAGGGCAGACAACTGGTCGACTTCATTTAAATAAACAAATAAAAAATAAGATAAACTCTCAGGAATAGATTAATAATAACAAAAAATTGTAAAGTGGAGAAAGGGAGAGCGCGCGAATGCACTCAAGCAAACACAAACAGCACAGCACGATGCGTATTTTTTTTTAAATTGACAAAATATATCAAAAATAAATCAAAAATAAAAATAAGTGGAAAAGGCGAGAGTGCGCGAGGACACAGGAGCAAAGACAAGCAGCGCAGCTTGATGCGTAGTAAAAAAAAATAATAAATAGACAACTGGTCGACCTCATTAGAAATAAAAACCCAAAAGATTAGATAGACAAACAAACAAACACATAAATGTGGAGAGAAGGGCAGTGCGCGCAGGAGCAAAGGTAAACAGCAGACAGACCTGAATCCTTATCTTTACAAGGTCGACCTCAGAACTATGTTCAGTTTGTCTCGGTGACGGATAATGGAAGGAAGGGCAGGCAACTGGTCGACTTCATTTAAATAAACAAATAAAAAATAAGATAAACTCTCAGGAATAGATAAATAATAACAAAAAATTGTAAAGTGGAGAAAGCGAGAGCGCGCGAATGCACTCAAGCAAACACAAACAGCACAGCACGATGCGTATTTTTTTGTTAAAATTGACAAAATAAATCAAAAATAAATCAAAAATAAAAATAAGTTGAAAAGGCGAGAGTGCGCGAGCACACAGGAGCAAAGACAAGCAGCGCAGCTTGATGCGTAGTAAAAAAATAATAAATAGACAACTTGTCGACCTCATTAGAAATAAAAACCCAAAAGATTAGATAGACAAACAAACAAACACATAAATGTGGAGAGAAGGGCAGTGCGCGCAGGAGCAAAGGTAAACAGCAGACAGACCTGAATCCTTATCTTTACAAGGTCGACCTCAGAAGGTTGTTCAGTTTGTCTCGGTGACGGATAATGGAAGGAAGGGCAGGCAACTGGTCGACTTCATTTCAATAAACAAATATAAAATAAGATAAACTCTCAGGAATAGATAAATAATAACAAAAAAATTGTAAAGTGGAGAAAGGGAGAGCGCGCGAATGCACTCAAGCAAACACAAACAGCACAGCACGATGCGTATTTTTTTGTTAAAATTGACAAAATAAATCAAAAATAAAAATAAGTGGAAAAGGCGAGAGTGCGCGAGCACACAGGAGCAAAGACAAGCAGCGCAGCTTAATGCGTAGTAAAAAAAATAATAAATAGACAACTGGTCGACCTCATTAGAAATAAAAACCCAAAAGATTAGATAGACAAACAAACAAACACATAAATGTGGAGAGAAGGGCAGTGCGCGCAGGAGCAAAGGTAAACAGCAGACAGACCTGAATCCTTATCTTTACAAGGTCGACCTCAGAACTTTGTTCAGTTTGTCTCGGTGACCGATAATGGAAGGAAGAGCAGGCAACTGGTCGACTTCATTTAAATAAACAAATAAAAAATAAGATAAACTCTCAGGAATAGATAAATAATAACAAAAAAATTGTAAAGTGGAGAAAGCCAGAGCGCGCGAATGCACTCAAGCAAACACAAACAGCACAGCACGATGCGTATTTTTTTTTTAACATTGACAGAATAATTCAAAAATAAATCAAAAATAAAAATAAGTGGAAAAGGCGAGGGTACGCGAGCACACAGGAGCAAAGACAAGCAGCGCAGCTTGATGCGTAGTAAAAAAAATAATAAATAGACAACTGGTCGACCTCATTAGAAATAAAAACCCAAAAGATTAGGTAGACAAACAAACAAACACATAAATGTGGAGAGAAGGGCAGTGCGCGCAGGAGCAAAGGTAAACAGCAGACAGACCTGAATCCTTATCTTTATAAGGTCGACTTCAGAACTTTGTTCAGTTTGTCTCGGTGACGGATAATGGAAGGAAGGGCAGGCAACTGGTCGACTTCATTTAAATAAACAAATAAAAAATAAGATAAACTCTCAGGAATAGATAAATAATAACAAAAAAATTGTAAAGTGGAGAAAGCGAGAGCACGCGAATGCACTCAAGCAAACACAAACTGCACAGCACGATGCGTATTTTTTTTTTAAATTGACAAAATAAATCAAAAATAAATCAAAAATAAAAATCAGTGGAAAAGGCGAGAGTGCGCGAGCACACAGGAGCAAAGACAAGCAGCGCAGCTTGATGCGTAGTAAAAGAAATAATAAATAGACAACTGGTCGACCTCATTAGAAATAAAAACCCAAAAGATTAGATAGACAAACAAACAAACACATAAATGTGGAGAGAAGTGCAGTGCGCGCAGGAGCAAAGGTAAACAGCAGACAGACCTGAATCCTTATCTTTACAAGGTCGACCTCAGAACTTTGTTCAGTTTGTCTCGGTGACGGATAATGGAAGGAAGGGCAGGCAACTGGTCGACTTCATTCAAATAAACAAATAAAAAATAAGATAAACTCTCAGGAATAGATAAATAATAACAAAAAATTGTAAATTGGAGAAAGCGAGAGCGCTAGAATGCACTCAAGCAAACACAAACAGCACAGCACGATGCGTATTTTTTTTTAAATTGAAAAAATAAATCAAAAATAAAAATGAGTGGAAAAGGCGAGAGTGCGCGAGCACACAGGAGCAAAGACAAGCAGCGCAGCTTGATGCGTAGTAAAAAAAATAATAAATAGACAACTGGTCGACCTCATTAGAAATAAAAACCCAAAAGATTAGATAGACAAACAAACAAACACATAAATGTCGAGAGAAGGGCAGTGCGCGCAGGAGCAAAGGTAAACAGCAGACACACCTGAATCCTTATCTTTACAAGGTCGACCTCAGAACTTTGTTCAGTTTGTCTCGGTGACGGATAATGGAAGGAAGGGCAGGCAACTGGTCGACTTCATTTAAATAAACAAATAAAAATAAGATAAACTCTCAGGAATAGATAAATAATAACAAAAAAATTGTAAAGTGGAGAAAGCGAGAGCGCGCGAATGCACTCAAGCAAACACAAACAGCACAGCACGATGCGAATTTTTTTTTTAAATTGACAAAATAAATCAAAAATAAATCAAAAATAAAAATAAGTGGAAAAGGCGAGATTGCGCGAGCACACAGGAGGAAAGACAAGCAGCGCAGCTTGATGCGTAGTAAAAAAAATAATACATAGACAACTGGTCGACCTCATTAGAAATAAAAACCCAAAAGATTAGATAGACAAACAAACAAACACATAAATGTGGAGAGAAGGGCAGTGCGCGCAGGAGCAAAGGTAAACAGCAGACAGACCTGAATCCTTATCTTTATAAGGTCGACCTCAGAACTTTGTTCAGTTTGTCTCGGTGACGGATAATGGAAGGAAGGGCAGGCAACTGGTCGACTTCATTTAAATAAACAAATAAAAAATAAGATAAACTCTCAGGAATAGATAAATAATAACAAAAAAATTGTAAAGTGGAGAAAGCGAGAGCGCGCGAATGCACTCAAGCAAACACAAACAGCACAGCACGATGCGTATTTTTTTTTAAAATTGACAAAATAAATCAAAAATAAATCAAAAATAAAAATCAGTGGAAAAGGCGAGAGTGCGCGAGCACACAGGAGCAAAGACAAGCAGCGCAGCTTGATGCGTAGTAAAAAAATAATAAATAGACAAATGGTCGACCTCATTAGAAATAAAAACCCAAAAGATTAGATAGACAAACAAACAAACACATAAATGTGGAGAGAAGGGCAGTGCGCGCAGGAGCAAAGGTAAACAGCAGACAGACCTGAATCCTTATCTTTACAAGGTCGACCTCAGAACTTTGTTCAGTTTGTCTCGGTGACGGATAATGGAAGGAAGGGCAGACAACTGGTCGACTTCATTTAAATAAACAAATAAAAAATAAGATAAACTCTCAGGAATAGATAAATAATAACAAAAAATTGTAAAGTGGAGAAAGGGAGAGCGCGCGAATGCACTCAAGCAAACACAAACAGCACAGCACGATGCGTATTTTTTTTTAAATTGACAAAATATATCAAAAATAAATCAAAAATAAAAATAAGTGGAAAAGGCGAGAGTGCGCGAGGACACAGGAGCAAAGACAAGCAGCGCAGCTTGATGCGTAGTAAAAAAAAATAATAAATAGACAACTGGTCGACCTCATTAGAAATAAAAACCCAAAAGATTAGATAGACAAACAAACAAACACATAAATGTGGAGGGAAGGGCAGGGCGCGCAGGAGCAAAGGTAAACAGCAGACAGACCTGAATCCTTTTCTTTACAAGGTCGACCTCAGAACTTTGTTCAGTTTGTCTCGGTGACGGATAATGGAAGAAAGGGCAGGCAACTGGTCGACTTCATTTAAATAAACAAATAAAAAATAAGATAAACTCTCTGGAATAGATAAATAATAACAAAAAATTGTAAAGTGGAGAAAGCGAGAGCGCGCGAATGCACTCAAGCAAACACAAACAGCACAGCACGATGCGTATTTTTTTTTTAAATTGACAAAATAAATCAAAAATAAAAATAAGTGGAAAAGGCGAGAGTGCGCGAGCACACAGGAGCAAAGACAAGCAGCGCAGCTTGATGCGTAGTAAAAAAAATAATAAATAGACAACTGGTCGACCTCATTAGAAATGAAAACCCAAAAGATTAGATAGACAAACAAACAAACACATAAATGTGGAGAGAAGGGCAGTGCGCGCAGGAGCAAAGGTAAACAGCAGACAGATCTGAATCCTTATCTTTAAAAGGTCGACCTCAGAACTTTGTTCAGTTTTTTTCGGTGACAGATAATGGAAGGAAGGGCAGGCAACTGGTCGAATTCATTTAAATAAACAAAAAATAATATAAACTCTCAGGAATAGATAAATAATAACAAAAAAATTGTAAAGTGGAGAAAGCGAGAGCGCGCGAATGCACTCACGCAAACACAAACAGCACAGCACGATGCGTATTTTTTTTAAATTGACAAAATAAATCAAAAATAAATCAAAAATTAAAATAAGTTGAAAAGGCTAGAATGCGCGAGCACACAGGAGCAAAGACAAGCAGCACAGCTTGATGCGTAGTAAAAAAAATAATAAATAGACAACTGGTCGACCTCATTAGAAATAAAAACCCAAAAGATTACATAGACAAACAAACAAACACATAAATGTGGAGAGAAGGGCAGTGCGCGCAGGAGCAAAGGTAAACAGCAGACAGACCTGAATCCTTATCTTTACAAGGTCGACCTCAGAACTTTGTTCAGTTTGTCTCGGTGACGGATAATGGAAGGAAGGGCAGGCAACTGGTCGACTTCATTTAAATAAACAAATAAAAAATAAGATAAACTCTCAGGAATAGATAAATAATAACAAAAAAATTGTAAAGTGGAGAAAGCGATAGCGCGCGAATGCACTCAAGCAAACACAAACAGCACAGCACGATGCGTATTTTTTTTAAATTAACAAAATAAATCAAAAATAAATCAAAAATAAAAATCAGTGGAAAAGGCGAGAGTGCGCGAGCACACAGGAGCAAAGACAAGCAGCGCAGCTTGATGCGTAGTAAAAAAAATAATAAATAGACAACTGGTCGACCTCATTAGAAATAAAAACCCAAAAGATTAGATAGACAAACAAACAAACACATAAATGTGGAGGGAAGGGCAGTGCGCGCAGGAGCAAAGGTAAACAGCAGACAGACCTGAATCCTTATCTTTACAAGGTCGACCTCAGAACTTTGTTCAGTTTGTCTCGGTGACGGATAATGGAAGGAAGGGCAGGCAACTGGTCGACTTCATTTAAATAAACAAATAAAAAATAAGATAAACTCTCAGGAATAGATAAATAATAACAAAAAATTGTAAAGTGGAGAAAGCGAGAGCGCGCGAATGCACTCAAGCAAACACAAACAGCACAGCACGATGGGTATTTTTTTGTTAAATTTGACAAAATAAATCAAAAATAAATCAAAAATGAAAATAAGTGGAAAAGGCGAGAGTGCGCGAGCACACAGGAGCAAAGACAAGCAGCGCAGCTTGATGCGTAGTAAAAAAATAATAAATAGACAACTTGTCGACCTCATTAGAAATAAAAACCCAAAAGATTAGATAGACAAACAAACAAACACATAAATGTGGAGAGAAGGGCAGTGCGCGCAGGAGCAAAGGTAAACAGCAGACAGACCTGAATCCTTATCTTTACAAGGTCGACCTCAGAACGTTGTTCAGTTTGTCTCGGTGACGGATAATGGAAGGAAGGGCAGGCAACTGGTCGACTTCATTTAATACAAATATAAAATAAGATAAACTCTCAGGAATAGATAAATAATAACAAAAAAATTGTAAAGTGGAGAAAGCGAGAGCGCGCGAATGCACTCAAGCAAACACAAACAGCACAGCACGATGCGTATTTTTTTGTTAAAATTGACAAAATAAATCAAAAATAAAAATAAGTGGAAAAGGCGAGAGTGCGCGAGCACACAGGAGCAAAGACAAGCAGCGCAGCTTGATGCGTAGTAAAAAAAATAATAAATAGACAACTGGTCGACCTCATTAGAAATACAAACCCAAAAGATTAGATAGACAAACAAACAAACACATAAATGTGGAGAGAAGGGCAGTGCGCGCAGGAGCAAAGGTAAACAGCAGACAGACCTGAATCCTTATCTTTACAAGGTCGACCTCAGAACTTTGTTCAGCTTGTCTCGGTGACCGATAATGGAAGGAAGGGCAGGCAACTGGTCGACTTCATTTAAATAAACAAATAAAAAATAAGATAAACTCTCAGGAATAGATAAATAATAACAAAAAAATTGTAAAGTGGAGAAAGCCAGAGCGCGAGAAAGCACTAAAGCAAACACAAACAGCACAGCACGATGCGTATTTTTTTTTAACATTGACAGAATAAATCAAAAATAAATCAAAAATAAAAATAAGTGGAAAAGGCGAGAGTACGCGAGCACACAGGAGCAAACACAAGCAGCGCAGCTTGATGCGCAGTAAAAAAAATAATAAATAGACAACTGGTCGACCTCATTATAAATAAAAACCCAAAAGATTAGATAGACAAACAAACAAACACATAAATGTGGAGAGAAGGGCAGTGAGCGCAGGAGCAAAGGTAAACAGCAGACAGACCTGAATCCTTATCTTTACAAGGTCGACCTCAGAATTTTGTTCAGTTTGTCTCGGAGACGGATAATGGAAGGAAGGGCAGGAAATTGGTCGACTTCATTTAAATAAACAAATAAAAAATAAGATAAACTCTCAGGAATAGATAAATAATAACAAAAAAATTGTAAAGTGGAGAAAGCGAGAGCGCGCGAATGCACTCAAGCAAACACAAACAGCACAGCACGATGCGTATTTTTTTTTTTAAATTGACAGAATAAATCAAAAATAAATAAAAAATAAAAATAAGTGGAAAAGGCGAGAGTGTGCGAGCACACAGGAGCAAAACAAGCAGCGCAGCTTGATGCGTAGTAAAAAAAATAATAAATAGACAACTGGTCGACCTCATTAGAAATAAAAACCCAAAAGATTAGATAGACAAACAAACAAACACATAAATGTGGAGAGAAGGGCAGTGCGCGCAGGAGCAAAGGTAAACAGCAGACAGACCTGACCCTTATCTTTACAAGGTCGACCTCAGAACTTTGTTCAGTTTTTCGCGGTGACGGATAATGGAAGGAAGGGCAGGCAACTGGTCGACTTAATTTAAATAAACAAATAAAAAATACGATAACCTCTCAGGAATAGATAAATAATAAGAAAAAAATTGTAAAGTGGAGAAAGCGAGAGCGCGCGAATGCACTCAAGCAAACACAAACAGCACAGCACGATGCGTATTTTTTTTAAATTGACAAAATAAATCAAAAATAAATCAAAAATAAAAATAAGTGTAAAAGGCGAGAGTGCGCGAGCACACAGGAGCAAAGACAAGCAGCGCAGCTTGATGCGTAGTAAAAAAAATAATAAATAGACAACTGGTCGACCTCATTAGAAATAAAAACCCAAAAGATTAGATAGACAAACAAACAAACACATAAATGTGGAGAGAAGGGCAGTGCGCGCAGGAGCAAAGGTAAACAGCAGACAGACATGAATCCTTATCTTTATAAGGTCGACTTCAGAACATTGTTCAGTTTGTCTAGGTGACGGATAATGGAAGGAAGGGCAGGCAACTGGGCGACTTCATTTAAATAAACAAATAAAAAATAAGATAAACTCTCAGGAATAGATAAATAATAACAAAAAAATTGTAAAGTGGAGAAAGCGAGAGCACGCGAATGCACTCAAGCAAACACAAACTGCACAGCACAATGCGTATTTTTTTTTAAATTGACAAAATAAATCAAAAATAAATCAAAAATAAAAATAAGTGGAAAAGGCGAGAGTGCGCGAGCACACAGGAGCAAAGACAAGCAGCGCAGCTTGATGCGTAGTAAAAGAAATAATAAATAGACAACTGGTCGACCTCATTAGAAATAAAAACCCAAAAGATTAGATAGACAAACAAACAAACACATAAATGTGGAGAGAAGGGCAGTGCGCGCAGGAGCAAAGGTAAACAGCAGACAGACCTGAATCCTTTTCTTTAGAAGGTCGACCTCAGAACTTTGTTCAGTTTGTCTCGGTGACGGATAATGGAAGGAAGGGCAGGCAACTGGTCGACTTCATTTAAATAAACAAATAATAAATAAGATAAACTCTCTGGAATAGATAAATAATAACAAAAAATTGTAAAATGGAGAAAGCGAGAGCGCGCGAATGCACTCAAGCAAACACAAACAGCACAGCACGATGCGTATTTTTTTGTTAAAATTGACAAAATAAATCAAAAATAAAAATAAGTGGAAAAGGGGAGAGTGCGCGAGCACACAGGAGCAAAGACAAGCAGCGCAGCTTGATGCGTAGTAAAAAAAATAATAAATAGACAACTGGTCGACCTCATTAGAAATAAAAACAAAAAAGATTAGATAGACAAACAAACAAACACATAAATGTGGAGAGAAGGGCAGTGCGCGCAGGAGCAAAGGTAAACAGCAGACAGACCTGAATCCTTATCTTTACAAGGTCGACCTCAGAACTTTGTTCAGTTTGTCTCGGTGACGGATAATGGAAGGAAGGGCAGGCAACTGGTCGACTTCATTTAAATAAACAAATAAAAAATAAGATAAACTCTCAGGAATAGATAAATAATAACAAAAAATTGTAAAGTGGAGAAAGCGAGAGCGCGCGAATGCACTCAAGCAAACACAAACAGCACAGCACGATGCGTATTTTTTTGTTAAAATTGACAAAATAAATCAAAAATAAATCAAAAATAAAAATAAGTGGAAAAGGCGAGAGTACGCGAGCACACAGGAGCAAAGACAAGCAGCGCAGCTTGATGCGTAGTAAAAAAATAATAAATAGACAACTTGTCGACCTCATTAGAAATAAAAACCCAAAAGATTAGATAGACAAACAAACAAACACATAAATGTGGAGAGAAGGGCAGTGCGCGCAGGAGCAAAGGTAAACAGCAGACAGACCTGAATCCTTATGTTTACAAGGTCGACCTCAGAACGTTGTTCAGTTTGTCTCGGTGACGGATAATGGAAGGAAGGGCAGGCAACTGGTCGACTTCATTTAAATAAACAAATATAAAATAAGATAAACTCTCAGGAATAGATAAATAATAACAAAAAAATTGTAAAGTGGAGAAAGCGAGAGCGCGCGAATGCACTCAAGCAAACACAAACAGCACAGCACGATGCGTATTTTTTTGTTAAAATTGACAAAATAAATCAAAAATAAAAATAAGTGGAAACGGCGAGAGTGCGCGAGCACACAGGAGCAAAGACAAGCAGCGCAGCTTGATGCGTAGTAAAAAAAATAATAAATGGACAACTGGTCGACCTCATTAGAAATAAAAACCCAAAAGATTAGATAGACAAACAAACAAACACATGAATGTGGAGAGAAGGGCAGTGCGCGCAGGAGCAAAGGTAAACAGCAGACAGACCTGAATCCTTATCTTTACAAGGTCGACCTCAGAACTTTGTTCAGTTTGTCTCGGTGACCGATAATGGAAGGAAGGGCAGGCAACTGGTCGACTTCATTTAAATAAACAAATAAAAAATAAGACAAACTGTCAGGAACAGATAAATAATAACAAAACAATTGTAAAGTGGAGAAAGCCAGAGCGCGCGAATGCACTCAAGCAAACACAAACAGCACAGCACGATGCGTATTTTTTTTTTAATTGACAAAATAAATCAAAAATAAAAATAAGTGGAAAAGGCGAGAATGCGCGAGCACACAGGAGCAAAGACAAGCAGCGCAGCTTGATGCGTAGTAAAAAAAATAATAAATAGACAACTGGTCGACCTCATTAGAAATAAAAACCCAAAAGATTAGATAGACAAACAAACAAACACATAAATGTGGAGAGAAGGGCAGTGCGCGCAGGAGCAAAGGTAAACAGCAGACAGACCTGAATCCTTATCTTTACAAGGTCGACCTCAGAACTTTGTTCAGTTTGTCTCGGTGACGGATAATGGAAGGAAGGGCAGGCAACTGGTCGACTTCATTTAAATAAACAAATAAAAAATAAGATAAACTCTCAGGAATAGATAAATAATAACAAAAAATTGTAAAGTGGAGAAAGCGAGAGCGCGCGAATGCACTCAAGCAAACACAAACAGCACAGCACGATGCGTATTTTTTTGTTAAAATTGACAAAATAAATCAAAAATAAATCAAAAATAAAAATAAGTGGAAAAGGCGAGAGTACGCGAGCACACAGGAGCAAAGACAAGCAGCGCAGCTTGATGCGTAGTAAAAAAATAATAAATAGACAACTTGTCGACCTCATTAGAAATAAAAACCCAAAAGATTAGATAGACAAACAAACAAACACATAAATGTGGAGAGAAGGGCAATGCGCGCAGGAGCAAAGGTAAACAGCAGACAGACCTGAATCCTTATCTTTACAAGGTCGACCTCAGAACGTTGTTCAGTTTGTCTCGGTGACGGATAATGGAAGGAAGGGCAGGCAACTGGTCGACTTCATTTAATACAAATATAAAATAAGATAAACTCTCAGGAATAGATAAATAATAACAAAAAAATTGTAAAGTGGAGGAAGCGAGAGCGCGCGAATGCACTCAAGCAAACACAAACAGCACAGCACGATGCGTATTTTTTTGTTAAAATTGACAAAATAAATCAAAAATAAAAATAAGTGGAAAAGGCGAGAGTGCGCGAGCACACAGGAGCAAAGACAAGCAGCGCAGCTTGATGCGTAGTAAAAAAAATAATAAATAGACAACTGGTCGACCTCATTAGAAATAAAAACCCAAAAGATTAGATAGACAAACAAACAAACACATAAATGTGGAGAGAAGGGCAGTGCGTGCAGGAGCAAAGGTAAACAGAAGACAGACCTGAATCCTTATCTTTACAAGGTCGACCTCAGAACTTTGTTCAGTTTGTCTCGCTGACCGATAATGGAAGGAAGGGCAGGCAACTGGTCGACTTCATTTAAATAAACAAATAAAAAATAAGATAAACTCTCAGGAATAGATAAATAATAACAAAAAAATTGTAAAGTGGAGAAAGCCAGAGCGCGCGAATGCACTCAAGCAAACACAAACAGCACAGCACGATGCGTATTTTTTTTTTAACATTGACAGAATAAATCAAAAATAAATCAAAAATAAAAATAAGTGGAAAAGGCGAGAGTACGCGAGCACACAGGAGCAAACACAAGCAGCGCAGCTTGATGCGTAGTAAAAAAAATAATAAATAGACAACTGGTCGACCTCATTAGAAATAAAAACCCAAAAGATTAGATAGACAAACAAACAAACACATAAATGTGGAGAGAAGGGCAGTGCGCGCAGGAGCAAAGGTAAACAGCAGACAGACCTGACCCTTATCTTTACAAGGTCGACCTCAGAACTTTGTTCAGTTTTTCGCGGTGACGGATAATGGAAGGAAGGGCAGGCAACTGGTCGACTTAATTTAAATAATCAAATAAAAAATACGATAACCTCTCAGGAATAGATAAATAATAAGAAAAAAATTGTAAAGTGGAGAAAGCGAGAGCGCGCGAATGCACTAAAGCAAACACAAACAGCACAGCACGATGCGTATTTTTTTTAAATTGACAAAATAAATCAAAAATAAATCAAAAAAAAAATAAGTGGAAAAGGCGAGAGTGCGCGAGCACACAGGAGCAAAGACAAGCAGCGCAGCTTGATGCGTAGTAAAAAAAATAATACATAGACAACTGGTCGACCTCATTAGAAATAAAAACCCAAAAGATTAGATAGACAAACAAACAAACACATAAATGTGGAGAGAAGGGCAGTGCGCGCAGGAGCAAAGGTAAACAGCAGACAGACCTGAATCCTTATCTTTACAAGGTCGACCTCAGAACTTTGTTCAGTTTGTCTCGGTGACGGATAATGGAAGGAAGGGCAGGCAACTGGTCGACTTCATTTAAATAAACAAATAAAAAATAAGATAAACTCTCAGGAATAGATAAATAATAACAAAAAATTGTAAAGTGGAGAAAGCGAGAGCGCGCGAATGCACTCAAGCAAACACAAACAGCACAGCACGATGCGTATTTTTTTGTTAAATTTGACAAAATAAATCAAAAATAAATCAAAAATAAAAATAAGTGGAAAAGGCGAGAGTGCGCGAGCACACAGGAGCAAAGACAAGCAGCGCAGCTTGATGCGTAGTAAAAAAATAATAAATAGACAACTGGTCGACCTCATTAGAAATAAAAACCCAAAAGATTAGATAGACAAACAAACAAACACATAAATGTGGAGAGAAGGGCAGTGCGCGCAGGAGCAAAGGTAAACAGCAGACAGACCTGAATCCTTATCTTTACAAGGTCGACCTCAGAACGTTGTTCAGTTTGTCTCGGTGACGGATAATGGAAGGAAGGGCAGGCAACTGGTCGACTTCATTTAATACAAATATAAAATAAGATAAACTCTCAGGAATAGATAAATAATAACAAAAAAATTGTAAAGTGGAGGAAGCGAGAGCGCGCGAATGCACTCAAGCAAACACAAACAGCACAGCACGATGCGTATTTTTTTGTTAAAATTGACAAAATAAATCAAAAATAAAAATAAGTGGAAAAGGCGAGAGTGCGCGAGCACACAGGAGCAAAGACAAGCAGCGCAGCTTGATGCGTAGTAAAAAAAATAATAAATAGACAACTGGTCGACCTCATTAGAAATAAAAACCCAAAAGATTAGATAGACAAACAAACAAACACATAAATGTGGAGAGAAGGGCAGTGCGTGCAGGAGCAAAGGTAAACAGAAGACAGACCTGAATCCTTATCTTTACAAGGTCGACCTCAGAACTTTGTTCAGTTTGTCTCGGTGACCGATAATGGAAGGAAGGGCAGGCAACTGGTCGACTTCATTTAAATAAACAAATAAAAAATAAGATAAACTCTCAGGAATAGATAAATAATAACAAAAAAATTGTAAAGTGGAGAAAGCCAGAGCGCGCGAATGCACTCAAGCAAACACAAACAGCACAGCACGATGCGTATTTTTTTTTTAACATTGACAGAATAAATCAAAAATAAATCAAAAATAAAAATAAGTGGAAAAGGCGAGAGTACGCGAGCACACAGGAGCAAACACAAGCAGCGCAGCTTGATGCGTAGTAAAAAAAATAATAAATAGACAACTGGTCGACCTCATTAGAAATAAAAACCCAAAAGATTAGATAGACAAACAAACAAACACATAAATGTGGAGAGAAGGGCAGTGCGCGCAGGAGCAAAGGTAAACAGCAGACAGACCTGACCCTTATCTTTACAAGGTCGACCTCAGAACTTTGTTCATTTTTTCGCGGTGACGGATAATGGAAGGAAGGGCAGGCAACTGGTCGACTTAATTTAAATAAACAAATAAAAAATACGATAACCTCTCAGGAATAGATAAATAATAAGAAAAAAATTGTAAAGTGGAGAAAGCGAGAGCGCGCGAATGCACTAAAGCAAACACAAACAGCACAGCACGATGCGTATTTTTTTTAAATTGACAAAATAAATCAAAAATAAATCAAAAATAAAAATAAGTGGAAAAGGCGAGAGTGCGCGAGCACACAGGAGCAAAGACAAGCAGCGCAGCTTGATGCGTAGTAAAAAAAATAATACATAGACAACTGGTCGACCTCATTAGAAATAAAAACCCAAAAGATTAGATAGACAAACAAACAAACACATAAATGTGGAGAGAAGGGCAGTGCCCGCAGGAGCAAAGGTAAACAGCAGAGAGACCTGAATCCTTATCTTTACAAGGTCGACCTCAGAACTTTGTTCAGTTTGTCTCGGTGACGGATAATGGAAGGAAGGGCAGGCAACTGGTCGACTTCATTTAAATAAACAAATAAAAAATAAGATAAACTCTCAGGAATAGATAAATAATAACAAAAAAATTGTAAAGTGGAGAAAGCGAGAGCGCGCGAATGCACTCAAGCAAACACAAACAGCACAGCACGATGCGTATTTTTTTTTAAAATTGACAAAATAAATCAAAAATAAATCAAAAATAAAAATCAGTGGAAAAGGCGAGAGTGCGCGAGCACACAGGAGCAAAGACAAGCAGCGCAGCTTGATGCGTAGTAAAAAAATAATACATAGACAAATGGTCGACCTCATTAGAAATAAAAACCCAAAAGATTAGATAGACAAACAAACAAACACATAAATGTGGAGAGAAGGGCAGTGCGCGCAGGAGCAAAGGTAAACAGCAGACAGACCTGAATCCTTATCTTTACAAGGTCGACCTCAGAACTTTGTTCAGTTTGTCTCGGTGACGGATAATGGAAGGAAGGGCAGACAACTGGTCGACTTCATTTAAATAAACAAATAAAAAATAAGATAAACTCTCAGGAATAGATAAATAATAACAAAAAAATTGTAAAGTGGAGAAAGCGAGAGCACGCGAATGCACTCAAGCAAACACAAACTGCACAGCACGATGCGTATTTTTTTTTAAATTGACAAAATAAATAAAAAATAAATCAAAAATAAAAATAAGTGGAAAAGGCGAGAGTGCGCGAGCACACAGGAGCAAAGACAAGCAGCGCAGCTTGATGCGTAGTAAAAGAAATAATAAATAGACAACTGGTCGACCTCATTAGAAATAAAAACCCAAAAGATTAGATAGACAAACAAACAAACACATAAATGTGGAGAGAAGTGCAGTGCGCGCAGGAGCAAAGGTAAACAGCAGACAGACCTGAATCCTTATCTTTACAAGGTCGACCTCAGAACTTTGTTCAGTTTGTCTCGGTGACGGATAATGGAAGGAAGGGCAGGCAACTGGTCGACTTCATTTAAATAAACAAATAAAAATAAGATAAACTCTCAGGAATAGATAAATAATAACAAAAAAATTGTAAAGTGGAGAAAGCGAGAGCGCGCGAATGCACTCAAGCAAACACAAACAGCACAGCACGATGCGTATTTTTTTTAAATTGACAAAATAAATCAAAAATAAATCAAACATAAAAAAAAGTGGAAAAGGCGAGAGTGCGCGAGCACACAGTAGCAAACACAAGCAGCGCAGCTTGATGCGTAGTAAAAAAAATAATACATAGACAACTGGTCGACCTCATTAGAAATAAAAACCCAAAAGATTAGATAGACAAACAAACAAACACATAAATGTGGAGAGAAGGGCAGTGCGCGCAGGAGCAAAGGTAAACAGCAGACAGACCTGAATCCTTATCTTTACAAGGTCGACCTCAGAACTTTGTTCAGTTTGTCTCGGTGACGGATAATGGAAGGAAGGGCAGGCAACTGGTCGACTTCATTTAAATAAACAAATAAAAAATAAGATAAACTCACAGGAATAGATAAATAATAACAAAAAAATTGTAAAGTGGAGAAAGCGAGAGCGCGCGAATGCACTCAAGCAAACACAAGCAGCACAGCACGATGCGTATTTTTTTTAAAATTGACAAAATAAATAAAAAATAAATCAAAAATAAAAATCAGTGGAAAAGGCGAGAGTGCGCGAGCACACAGGAGCAAAGACAAGCAGCGCAGCTTGATGCGTAGTAAAAAAATAATAAATAGACAAATGGTCGACCTCATTAGAAATAAAAACCCAAAAGATTAGATAGACAAACAAACAAACACATAAATGTGGGGAGAAGGGCAGTGCGCGCAGGAGCAAAGGTAAACAGCAGACAGACCTGAATCCTTACCTTTACAAGGTCGACCTCAGAACTTTGTTCAGTTTGTCTCGGTGACGGATAATGGAAGGAAGGGCAGGCAACTGGTCGACGTCATTTAAATAAACAAATAAAAAATAAGATAAACTCTCAGGAATAGTATATAATAACAAAATTTGTAAAGTGTAGAAAGCTAGAGCGCGCGAATACACTCAAGAAAACACAAACAGCACAGCACGATGCGTATTTTTTTGTTAAAATTGACAAAATAAATCAAAAATAAAAATAAGTGGAAAAGGCGAGAGTGCGCGAGCACACAGGAGCAAAGACAAGCAGCGCAGCTTGATGCGTAGTAAAAAAAATAATAAATAGACAACTGGTCGACCTCATTAGAAATAAAAACCCAAAAGATTAGATAGACAAACAAACAAACACATAAATGTGGAGAGAAGGGCAGTGCGCGCAGGAGCAAAGGTAAACAGCAGACAGACCTGAATCCTTATCTTTACAAGGTAGACCTCAGAACTTTGTTCAGTTTGTCTCGGTGACGAATAATGGAAGGAAGGGCAGGCAACTGGACGACTACATTTAAATAAACAAATAAAAAATAAGATAAACTCTCAGGAATAGATAAATAATAACAAAAAAATTGTAAAGTGGAGAAAGCGAGAGCGCGCGAATGCACTCAAGCAAACACAAACAGCACAGCACGATGCGTATTTTTTTTTAAATTAACAAAATAAATCAAAAATAAATCAAAAATAAAAATCAGTGGAAAAGGCGAGAGTGCGCGAGCACACAGGAGCAAAGACAAGCAGCGCAGCTTGATGCGTAGTAAAAAAAATAATAAATAGACAACTGGTCGACCTCATTAGAAATAAAAACCCAAAAGATTAGATAGACGAACAAACAAACACATAAATGTGGAGGGAAGGGCAGTGCGCGCAGGAGCAAAGGTAAACAGCAGACAGACCTGAATCCTTTTCTTTACAAGGTCGACCTCAGAACTTTGTTCAGTTTGTCTCGGTGACGGATAATGGAAGGAAGGGCAGGCAACTGGTCGACTTCATTTAAATAAACAAATAAAAAATAAGATAAACTCTCTGGAATAGATAAATAATAACAAAAAATTGTAAAGTGGAGAAAGCGAGAGCGCGCGAATGCACTCAAGCAAACACAAACAGCACAGCACGATGCGTATTTTTTTTTTAAATTGACAAAATAAATCAAAAATAAAAATAAGTGGAAAAGGCGAGAGTGCGCGAGCACACAGGAGCAAAGACAAGCAGCGCAGCTTGATGCGTAGGAAAAAAAATAATAAATAGACAACCGGTCGACCTCATTAGAAATAAAAACCCAAAAGATTAGATAGACAAACAAACAAACACATAAATGTGGAGAGAAGGGCAGTGCGCGCAGGAGCAAAGGTAAACAGCAGACAGACCTGAATCCTTACCTTTACAAGGTCGACCTCAGAACTTTGTTCAGTTTGTCTCGGTGACGGATAATGGAAGGAAGGGCAGGCAACTGGTCGACGTCATTTAAATAAACAAATAAAAAATAAGATAAACTCTCAGGAATAGTATATAATAACAAAATTTGTAAAGTGGAGAAAGCTAGAGCGCGCGAATACACTCAAGCAAACACAAACAGCACAGCACGATGCGTATTTTTTTGTTAAAATTGACAAAATAAATCAAAAATAAAAATAAGTGGAAAAGGCGAGAGTGCGCGAGCACACAGGAGCAAAGACAAGCAGCGCAGCTTGATGCGTAGTAAAAAAAATAATAAATAGACAACTGGTCGACCTCATTAGAAATAAAAACCCAAAAGATTAGATAGACAAACAAACAAACACATAAATGTGGAGAGAAGGGCAGTGCACGCAGGAGCAAAGGTAAACAGCAGACAGACCTGAATCCTTATCTTTACAAGGTCGACCTCAGAACTTTGTTCAGTTTGTCTCGGTGACGGATAATGGAAGGAAGGGCAGGCAACGGGTCGACTTCATTTAAATAAACAAATAAAAACTAAGATAAACTCTCAGGAATAGATAAATAATAACAAAAAAATTGTAAAGTGGAGAAAGCGAGAGCGCGCGAATGCACTCAAGCAAACACAAACAGCACAGCACGATGCGTATTTTTTTTAAATTAACAAAATAAATCAAAAATAAACCAAAAATAAAAATCAGTGGAAAAGGCGAGAGTGCGCGAGCACACAGGAGCAAAGACAAGCAGCGCAGCTTGATGCGTAGTAAAAAAAATAATAAATAGACAACTGGTCGACCTCATTAGAAATAAAAACCCAAAAGATTAGATAGACAAACAAACAAACACATAAATGTGGAGAGAAGGGCAGTGCGCGCAGAAGCAAAGGTAAACAGCAGACAGACCTGAATCCTTATCTTTACAAGGTCGACCTCAGAACTTTGTTCAGTTTGTCTCGGTGACGGATAATGGAAGGAAGGGCAGGCAACTGGTCGACTTCATTTAAATAAACAAATAAAAAATAAGATAAACTCTCAGGAATAGATAAATAATAACAAAAAATTGTAAAGTGGAGAAAGCGAGAGCGCGCGAATGCACTCAAGCAAACACAAACAGCACAGCACGATGCGTATTTTTTTGTTAAATTTGACAAAATAAATCAAAAATAAATCAAAAATAAAAATAAGTGGAAAAGGCGAGAGTGCGCGAGCACACAGGAGCAAAGACAAGCAGCGCAGCTTGATGCGTAGTAAAAAAATAATAAATAGACAACTTGTCGACCTCATTAGAAATAAAAACCCAAAAGATTAGATAGACAAACAAACAAACACATAAATGTGGAGAGAAGGGCAGTGCGCGCAGGAGCAAAGGTAAACAGCAGACAGACCTGAATCCTTATCTTTACAAGGTCGACCTCAGAACTTTGTTCAGTTGGTCTCGGTGACGGATAATGGAAGGAAGGGCAGGCAACTGGTCGACTTCATTTAAATAAACAAATATAAAATAAGATAAACTCTCAGGAATAGATAAATAATAATAAAAAAATTGTAAAGTGGAGAAAGCGAGAGCGCGCGAATGCACTCAAGCAAACACAAACAGCACAGCACGATGCGTATTTTTTTTAAAAAATTGACAGAATAAATCAAAAATAAATCAAAAATAAAAATAAGTGGAAAAGGCGAGAGTGCGCGAGCACACAGGAGCAAAGACAAGCAGCGCAGCTTGATGTGTAGTAAAAAAAATAATAAATAGACAACTGGTCGACCTCATTAGAAATAAAAACCCAAAAGATTAGATAGACAAACAAACCAACACATAAATGAGAGAAGGGCAGTGCGCGCAGGAGCAAAGGTAAACAGCAGACAGACCTGACCCTTTTCTTTACAAGGTCGACCTAGAACTTTGTTCAGTTTGTCTCGGTGACGGATAATGGAAGGAAGGGCAGGCAACTGGTCGACTTCATTTAAATAAACAAATAAAAAATACGATAACCTCTCAGGAATAGATAAATAATAAGAAAAAAATTGTAAAGTGGAGAAAGCGAGAGCGCGCGAATGCACTCAAGCAAACACAAACAGCACAGCACGATGCGTATTTTTTTAAAATTGACAAAATAAATCAAAAATAAATAAAAAATAAAAATAAGTGGAAAAGGCGAGAGTGCGCGCGCACATAGGAGCAAAGACAAGCAGCGCAGCTTGATGCGTAGTAAAAAAAATAATAAATAGACAACTGGTCGACCTCATTAGAAATAAAAACCCAAAAGATTAGATAGACAAACAAACAAACACATAAATGTGGAGAGAAGGGCAGTGCGCGCAGGAGCAAAGGTAAACAGCAGACAGACCTGAATCCTTATCTTTACAAGGTCGACCTCAGAACTTTGTTCAGTTTGTCTCGGTGACGGATAATGGAAGGAAGGACAGGCAACTGGTCGACTTCATTTAAATAAACAAATAAAAAATAAGATAAACTCTCAGGAATAGATAAATAATAAGAAAAAAATTGTAAAGTGGAGAAAGCGAGAGCGCGCGAATGCACTCAAGCAAACACAAACAGCACAGCACGATGCGTATTTTTTTAAAATTGACAAAATAAATCAAAAATAAATAAAAAATAAAAATAAGTGGAAAAGGCGAGAGTGGGCCCGCACACTGGAGCAAAGACAAGCAGCGCAGCTTGATGCGTAGTAAAAAAAATAATAAATAGACAACTGGTCGACCTCATTAGAAATAAAAACCCAAAAGATTAGATAGACAAACAAACAAACACATAAATGTGGAGAGAAGGGCAGTGCGCGCAGGAGCAAAGGTAAACAGCAGACAGACCTGAATCCTTATCTTTACAAGGTCGACCTCAGAACTTTGTTCAGTTTGTCTCGGTGACGGATAATGGAAGGAAGGGCAGGCAACTGGTCGACGTCATTTAAATAAACAAATAAAAAATAAGATAAACTCTCAGGAATAGTATATAATAACAAAATTTGTAAAGTGTAGAAAGCTAGAGCGCGCGAATACACTCAAGCAAACACAAACAGCACAGCACGATGCGTATTTTTTTGTTAAAATTGACAAAATAAATCAAAAATAAAAATAAGTGGAAAAGGCGAGAGTGCGCGAGCACACAGGAGCAAAGACAAGCAGCGCAGCTTGATGCGTAGTAAAAAAAATAATAAATAGACAACTGGTCGACCTCATTAGAAATAAAAACCCAAAAGATTAGATAGACAAACAAACAAACACATAAATGTGGAGAGAAGGGCAGTGCGCGCAGGAGCAAAGGTAAACAGCAGACAGACCTGAATCCTTATCTTTACAAGGTCGACCTCAGAACTTTGTTCAGTTTGTCTCGGTGACGGATAATGGAAGGAAGGGCAGGCAACTGGTCGACTTCATTTAAATAAACAAATAAAAAATAAGATAAACTCTCAGGAATAGATAAATAATAACAAAAAAATTGTAAAGTGGAGAAAGCGAGAGCGCGCGAATGCACTCAAGCAAACACAAACAGCACAGCACGATGCGTATTTTTTTTTAAATTAACAAAATAAATAAAAATAAATCAAAAATAAAAATCAGTGGAAAAGGCGAGAGTGCGCGAGCACACAGGAGCAAAGACAAGCAGCGCAGCTTGATGCGTAGTAAAAAAAATAATAAATAGACAACTGGTCGACCTCATTAGAAATAAAAACCCAAAAGATTAGATAGACAAACAAACAAACACATAAATGTGGAGGGAAGGGCAGTGCGCGCAGGAGCAAAGGTAAACAGCAGACAGACCTGAATCCTTTTCTTTACAAGGTCGACCTCAGAACTTTGTTCAGTTTGACTCGGTGACGGATAATGGAAGGAAGGGCAGGCAACTGGTCGACTTCATTTAAATAAACAAATAAAAAATAAGATAAACTCTCTGGAATAGATAAATAATAACAAAAAATTGTAAAGTGGAGAAAGCGAGAGCGCGCGAATGCACTCAAGCAAACAAACAGCACAGCACGATGCGTATTTTTTTTAAATTGACAAAATAAATCAAAAATAAAAATAAGTGGAAAAGGCGAGAGTGCGCGAGCACACAGGAGCAAAGACAAGCAGCGCAGCTTGATGCGTAGGAAAAAAAATAATAAATAGACAACTGGTCGACCTCATTAGAAATAAAAACCCAAAAGATTAGATAGACAAACAAACAAACACATAAAAGTGGAGAGAAGGGCAGTGCGCGCAGGAGCAAAGGTAAACAGCAGACAGACCTGAATCGTTACCTTTACAAGGTCGACCTCAGAACTTTGTTCAGTTTGTCTCGGTGACGGATAATGGAAGGAAGGGCAGGCAACTGGTCGACGTCATTTAAATAAACAAATAAAAAATAAGATAAACTCTCAGGAATAGTATATAATAACAAAATTTGTAAAGTGGAGAAAGCTAGAGCGCGCGAATACACTCAAGCAAACACAAACAGCACATCACGATGCGTATTTTTTTTTTAAATTGACAAAATAAATCAAAAATAAAAATAAGTGGAAAAGGCGAGAGTGCGCGAGCACACAGGAGCAAAGACAAGCAGCGCAGCTTGATGCGTAGTAAAAAAAATAATAAATAGACAACTGGTCGACCTCATTAGAAATAAAAACCCAAAAGATTAGATAGACAAACAAACAAACACATAAATGTGGAGAGAAGGGCAGTGCGCGCAGGAGCAAAGGTAAACAGCAGACAGACCTGAATCCTTATCTTTACAAGGTCGACCTCAGAACTTTGTTCAGTTTGTCTCGGTGACGGATAATGGAAGGAAGGGCAGGCAACTGGTCGACTTCATTTAAATAAACAAATAAAAAATAAGATAAACTCTCAGGAATAGATAAATAATAAGAAAAAAATTGTAAAGTGGAGAAAGCGAGAGCGCGCGAATGCACTCAAGCAAACACAAACAGCACAGCACGATGCGTATTTTTTTAAAATTGACAAAATAAATCAAAAATAAATAAAAAATAAAAATAAGTGGAAAAGGCGAGAGTGGGCCCGCACACAGGAGCAAAGACAAGCAGCGCAGCTTGATGCGTAGTAAAAAAAATAATAATAGACAACTGGTCGACCTCATTAGAAATAAAAACCCAAAAGATTAGATAGACAAACAAACAAACACATAAATGTGGAGAGAAGGGCAGTGCGCGCAGGAGCAAAGGTAAACAGCAGACAGACCTGAATCCTTATCTTTACAAGGTCGACCTCAGAACTTTGTTCAGTTTGTCTCGGTGACGGATAATGGAAGGAAGGGCAGGCAACTGGTCGACGTCATTTAAATAAACAAATAAAAAATAAGATAAACTCTCAGGAATAGTATATAATAACAAAATTTGTAAAGTGTAGAAAGCTAGAGCGCGCGAATACACTCAAGCAAACACAAACAGCACAGCACGATGCGTATTTTTTTGTTAAAATTGACAAAATAAATCAAAAATAAAAATAAGTGGAAAAGGCGAGAGTGCGCGAGCACACAGGAGCAAAGACAAGCAGCGCAGCTTGATGCGTAGTAAAAAAAATAATAAATAGACAACTGGTCGACCTCATTAGAAATAAAAACCCAAAAGATTAGATAGACAAACAAACAAACACATAAATGTGGAGAGAAGGGCAGTGCGCGCAGGAGCAAAGGTAAACAGCAGACAGACCTGAATCCTTATCTTTACAAGGTCGACCTCAGAACTTTGTTCAGTTTGTCTCGGTGACGGATAATGGAAGGAAGGGCAGGCAACTGGTCGACTTCATTTAAATAAACAAATAAAAAATAAGATAAACTCTCAGGAATAGATAAATAATAACAAAAAAATTGTAAAGTGGAGAAAGCGAGAGCGCGCGAATGCACTCAAGCAAACACAAACAGCACAGCACGATGCGTATTTTTTTTTAAATTAACAAAATAAATAAAAAATAAATCAAAAATAAAAATCAGTGGAAAAGGCGAGAGTGCGCGAGCACACAGGAGCAAAGACAAGCAGCGCAGCTTGATGCGTAGTAAAAAAAATAATAAATAGACAACTGGTCGACCTCATTAGAAATAAAAACCCAAAAGATTAGATAGACAAACAAACAAACACATAAATGTGGAGGGAAGGGCAGTGCGCGCAGGAGCAAAGGTAAACAGCAGACAGACCTGAATCCTTTTCTTTACAAGGTCGACCTCAGAACTTTGTTCAGTTTGACTCGGTGACGGATAATGGAAGGAAGGGCAGGCAACTGGTCGACTTCATTTAAATAAACAAATAAAAAATAAGATAAACTCTCTGGAATAGATAAATAATAACAAAAAATTGTAAAGTGGAGAAAGCGAGAGCGCGCGAATGCACTCAAGCAAACACAAACAGCACAGCACGATGCGTATTTTTTTTAAATTGAAAAAATAAATCAAAAATAAAAATAAGTGGAAAAGGCGAGAGTGCGCGAGCACACAGGAGCAAAGACAAGCAGCGCAGCTTGATGCGTAGGAAAAAAAATAATAAATAGACAACTGGTCGACCTCATTAGAAATAAAAACCCAAAAGATTAGATAGACAAACAAACAAACACATAAATGTGGAGAGAAGGGCAGTGCGCGCAGGAGCAAAGGTAAACAGCAGACAGACCTGAATCGTTACCTTTACAAGGTCGACCTCAGAACTTTGTTCAGTTTGTCTCGGTGACGGATAATGGAAGGAAGGGCAGGCAACTGGTCGACGTCATTTAAATAAACAAATAAAAAATAAGATAAACTCTCAGGAATAGTATATAATAACAAAATTTGTAAAGTGGAGAAAGCTAGAGCGCGCGAATACACTCAAGCAAACACAAACAGCACATCACGATGCGTATTTTTTTTTAAATTGACAAAATAAATCAAAAATAAAAATAAGTGGAAAAGGCGAGAGTGCGCGAGCACACAGGAGCAAAGACAAGCAGCGCAGCTTGATGCGTAGTAAAAAAAATAATAAATAGACAACTGGTCGACCTCATTAGAAATAAAAACCCAAAAGATTAGATAGACAAACAAACAAACACATAAATGTGGAGAGAAGGGCAGTGCGCGCAGGAGCAAAGGTAAACAGCAGACAGACCTGAATCCTTATCTTTACAAGGTCGACCTCAGAACTTTGTTCAGTTTGTCTCGGTGACGGATAATGGAAGGAAGGGCAGGCAACTGGTTGACTTCATTTAAATAAACAAATAAAAAATAAGATAAACTCTCAGGAATAGATAAATAATAACAAAAAAATTGTAAAGTGGAGAAAGCGAGAGCGCGCGAATGCACTCAAGCAAACACAAACAGCACAGCACGATGCGTATTTTTTTTAAATTGACAAAATAAATCAAAAATAAATCATAAATAAAAATAAGTGGAAAAGGCGAGAGTGCGCGAGCACACAGGAGCAAAGACAAGCAGCGCAGCTTGATGCGTAGTAAAAAAAATAATAAATAGACAACTGGTCGACCTCATTAGAAATAAAAACCCAAAAGATTAGATAGACAAACAAACAAACACATAAATGTGGAGAGAAGGGCAGTGCGCGCAGGAGCAAAGGTAAACAGCAGACAGACCTGAATCCTTATCTTTACAAGGTCGACCTCAGAACTTTGTTCAGTTTGTCTCGGTGACGGATAATGGAAGGAAGGGCAGGCAACTGGTCGACTTCATTTAAATAAACAAATAAAAAATAAGATAAACTCTCAGGAATAGATAAATAATAACAAAAAAATTGTAAAGTGGAGAAAGCGAGAGCGCGCGAATGCACTCAAGCAAACACAAACAGCACAGCACGATGCGTATTTTTTTTTTAAAATTGACAAAATAAATCAAAAATAAATCAAAAATAAAAATAAGTGGAAAAGGCGAGAGTGCGCGAGCACACTGGAGCAAAGACAAGCAGCGCAGCTTGATGCGTAGTAAAAAACATAATAAATAGACAACTGGTCGACCTCATTAGAAATAAAAACCCAAAAGATTAGATAGACAAACAAACAAACACATAAATGTGGAGAGAAGGGCAGTGCGCGCAGGAGCAAAGGTAAACAGCAGACAGACCTGAATCCTTATCTTTACAAGGTCGACCTCAGAACTTTGTTCAGTTTGTCTCCGTGACGGATAATGGAAGGAAGGGCAGGCAACTGGTCGACTTCATTTAAATAAACAAATAAAAAATAAGATAAACTCTCAGGAATAGATAAATCATAACAAAAAAATTGTAAAGTGGAGAAAGCGAGAGCGCTCGAATGCACTCAAGCAAACACAAACAGCACAGCACGATGCGTATTTTTTTTAAAATTGACAAAATAAATCAAAAATAAATCAAAAATAAAAATAAGTGGAAAAGGCGAGAGTGCGAGAGCACAAAGGAGCAAAGACAAGCAGCGCAGCTTGATGCGTAGTAAAAAAAATAATAAATAGACAACTGGTCGACCTCATTAGAAATAAAAACCCAAAAGATTAGATAGACAAACAAACAAACACATAAATGTGGAGAGAAGGGCAGTGCGCGCAGGAGCAAAGGTAAACAGCAGACAGACCTGAATCCTTATCTTTACAAGGTCGACCTGAGAACTTTGTTCAGTTTGTCTCGGTGAAGGATAATGGAAGGAAGGGCAGGCAACTGGTCGACTTCATTTAAATAAACAAATAAAAAATAAGATAAACTCTCAGGAATAGATAAATAATAACAAAAAAATTGTAAAGTGGAGAAAGCGAGAGCGCGCGAATGCACTCAAGCAAACACAAACAACACAGCACGATGCGTATTTTTTTCTTAATTGACAAAATAAATCAAAAATAAATCAAAAATAAAAATAAGTGGAAAAGGCGAGAGTGCGCGTGCACACAGGAGCAAAGACAAGCAGCGCAGCTTGATGCGTAGTAAAAAAAATAATAAATGGACAACTGGTCGACCTCATTAGAAATAAAAACCCAAAAGATTAGATAGACAAACAAACAAACACATAAATGTGGAGAGAAGGGCAGTGCGCGCAGGAGCAAAGGTAAACAGCAGACAGACCTGAATCCTTATCTTTACAAGGTCGACCTCAGAACTTTGTTCAGTTTGTCTCGGTGACGGATAATGGAAGGAAGGGCAGGCAACTGGTCGACTTCATTTAAATAAACAAATAAAAAATAGGATAAACTCTCAGGAATAGATAAATAATAACAAAAAAATTGTAAAGTGGAGAAAGCGAGAGCGCGGGAATGCACGCAAGGAAACACAAACAGTACAGCACGATGCGTATTTTTTTTTTAAATTGACAAAATAAATCAAAAATAAAAATAAGTAGAAAAGGCGAGAGTGCTCGAGCACACAGGAGCAAAGACAAGCAGCGCAGCTTGATGTGTAGTAAAAAAAATAATAAATAGACAACTGGTCGACCTCATTAGAAATAAAAACCCAAAAGATTAGATATACAAACAAACAAACACATAAATGTGGAGAGAAGGGCTGTGCGCGCAGGAGCAAAGGTAGACAGCAGACAGACCTGAATCCTTATCTTTACAAGGTCGACCTCAGAACTTTGTTCAGTTTGTCTCGGTGACGGATAATGGAAGGAAGGGCAGGCAACTGGTCGACTTCATTTAAATAAACAAATAAAAAATAAGATAAACTCTCAGGAATAGATAAATAATAACAAAAAAATTGTAAATTGGAGAAAGCGAGAGCGCGCGAATGCACTCAAGCAAACACAAACAGCACAGCAGGATGCGTATTTTTTTGTTAAAATTGACAAAATAAATCAAAAATAAATCAAAAATAAAAATAAGTGGAAAAGGCGAGAGTGCGCGAGCACACAGGAGGAAAGACAAGCAGCGCAGCTTGATGCGTAGTAAAAAAAATAATAAATAGACAACTGGTCGACCTCATTAGAAATAAAAACCAAAAGATTAGATAGACAAACAAACAAACACATAAATGTGGAGAGAAGGGGCAGTGCGCGCAGGAGCAAAGGTAAACAGCAGACAGACCTGAATCCTTATCTTTACAAGGTCGACCTCAGAACTTTGTTCAGTTGGTCTCGGTGACGGATAATGGAAGGAAGGGCAGGCAACTGGTCGACTTCATTTAAATAAACAAATATAAAATAAGATAAACTCTCAGGAATAGATAAATAATAATAAAAAAATTGTAAAGTGGAGAAAGCGAGAGCGCGCGAATGCACTCAAGCAAACACAAACAGCACAGCACGATGCGTATTTTTTTTAAAAAATTGACAGAATAAATCAAAATAAATCAAAAATAAAAATAAGTGGAAAAGGCGAGAGTGCGCGAGCACACAGGAGCAAAGACAAGCAGCGCAGCTTGATGTGTAGTAAAAAAAATAATAAATAGACAACTGGTCGACCTCATTAGAAATAAAAACCCAAAAGATTAGATAGACAAACAAACCAACACATAAATGAGAGAAGGGCAGTGCGCGCAGGAGCAAGGTAAACAGCAGACAGACCTGACCCTTTTCTTTACAAGGTCGACCTAGAACTTTGTTCAGTTTGTCTCGGTGACGGATAATGGAAGGAAGGGCAGGCAACTGGTCGACTTCATTTAAATAAACAAATAAAAAATACGATAACCTCTCAGGAATAGATAAATAATAAGAAAAAAATTGTAAAGTGGAGAAAGCGAGAGCGCGCGAATGCACTCAAGCAAACACAAACAGCACAGCACGATGCGTATTTTTTTTAAAATTGACAAAATAAATCAAAAATAAATAAAAAATAAAAATAAGTGGAAAAGGCGAGAGTGCGCGCGCACATAGGAGCAAAGACAAGCAGCGCAGCTTGATGCGTAGTAAAAAAAATAATAAATAGACAACTGGTCGACCTCATTAGAAATAAAAACCCAAAAGATTAGATAGACAAACAAACAAACACATAAATGTGGAGAGAAGGGCAGTGCGCGCAGGAGCAAAGGTAAACAGCAGACAGACCTGAATCCTTATCTTACAAGGTCGACCTCAGAACTTTGTTCAGTTTGTCTCGGTGACGGATAATGGAAGGAAGGACAGGCAACTGGTCGACTTCATTTAAATAAACAAATAAAAAATAAGATAAACTCTCAGGAATAGATAAATAATAAGAAAAAAATTGTAAAGTGGAGAAAGCGAGAGCGCGCGAATGCACTCAAGCAAACACAAACAGCACAGCACGATGCGTATTTTTTTAAATTGACAAAATAAATCAAAAATAATAAAAAATAAAAATAAGTGGAAAAGGCGAGAGTGGGCCCGCACACTGGAGCAAAGACAAGCAGCGCAGCTTGATGCGTAGTAAAAAAAATAATAAATAGACAACTGGTCGACCTCATTAGAAATAAAAACCCAAAAGATTAGATAGACAAACAAACAAACACATAAAGGTGGAGAGAAGGGCAGTGCGCGCAGGAGCAAAGGTAAACAGCAGACAGACCTGAATCCTTATCTTTACAAGGTCGACCTCAGAACTTTGTTCAGTTTGTCTCGGTGACGGATAATGGAAGGAAGGGCAGGCAACTGGTCGACGTCATTTAAATAAACCAATAAAAAATAAGATAAACTCTCAGGAATAGTATATAATAACAAAATTTGTAAAGTGTAGAAAGCTAGAGCGCGCGAATACACTCAAGCAAACACAAACAGCACAGCACGATGCGTATTTTTTTGTTAAAATTGACAAAATAAATCAAAAATAAAATAAGTGGAAAAGGCGAGAGTGCGCGAGCACACAGGAGCAAAGACAAGCAGCGCAGCTTGATGCGTAGTAAAAAAAATAATAAATAGACAACTGGTCGACCTCATTAGAAATAAAAACCCAAAAGATTAGATAGACAAACAAACAAACACATAAATGTGGAGAGAAGGGCAGTGCGCGCAGGAGCAAAGGTAAACAGCAGACAGACCTGAATCCTTATCTTTACAAGGTCGACCTCAGAACTTTGTTCAGTTTGTCTCGGTGACGGATAATGGAAGGAAGGGCAGGCAACTGGTCGACTTCATTTAAATAAACAAATAAAAAATAAGATAAACTCTCAGGAATAGATAAATAATAACAAAAAAATTGTAAAGTGGAGAAAGCGAGAGCGCGCGAATGCACTCAAGCAAACACAAACAGCACAGCACGATGCGTATTTTTTTTTAAATTAACAAAATAAATAAAAAATAAATCAAAAATAAAATCAGTGGAAAAGGCGAGAGTGCGCGAGCACACAGGAGCAAAGACAAGCAGCGCAGCTTGATGCGTAGTAAAAAAAATAATAAATAGACAACTGGTCGACCTCATTAGAAATAAAAACCCAAAAGATTAGATAGACAAACAAACAAACACATAAAAGTGGAGAGAAGGGCAGTGCGCGCAGGAGCAAAGGTAAACAGCAGACAGACCTGAATCGTTACCTTTACAAGGTCGACCTCAGAACTTTGTTCAGTTTGTCTCGGTGACGGATAATGGAAGGAAGGGCAGGCAACTGGTCGACGTCATTTAAATAAACAAATAAAAAATAAGATAAACTCTCAGGAATAGTATATAATAACAAAATTTGTAAAGTGGAGAAAGCTAGAGCGCGCGAATACACTCAAGCAAACACAAACAGCACATCACGATGCGTATTTTTTTTTTAAATTGACAAAATAATCAAAAATAAAAATAAGTGGAAAAGGCGAGAGTGCGCGAGCACACAGGAGCAAAGACAAGCAGCGCAGCTTGATGCGTAGTAAAAAAAATAATAAATAGACAACTGGTCGACCTCATTAGAAATAAAAACCCAAAAGATTAGATAGACAAACAAACAAACACATAAATGTGGAGAGAAGGGCAGTGCGCGCAGGAGCAAAGGTAAACAGCAGACAGACCTGAATCCTTATCTTTACAAGGTCGACCTCAGAACTTTGTTCAGTTTGTCTCGGTGACGGATAAT
>NW_025958271.1:0-51607 GCF_023159225.1 Perognathus longimembris pacificus | reverse complement strand
CCTTCTCTCCACATTTATGTGTTTGTTTGTTTGTCTATCTAATCTTTTGGGTTTTTATTTCTAATGAGGTCGAACAGTTGTCTATTTATTATTTTTTTTACTACGCATCAAGCTGCGCTGCTTGTCTTTGCTCTTGTGTGCTCGCGCACTCTCTCCTTTTCCACTTATTTTATTTTTGATTTATTTTTGATTTATTTTGTCAATTTAAAAAAAAACGCATCGTGCTGTGCTGTTTGTGTTTGCTTGAGTGCATTCGCGCGCTCTCGCTTTCTCCACTTTACAATTTTTTTTGTTATTATTTATCTATTCCTGAGAGTTATATCTTATTTTTATTTGTTTATTTAAATGAAGTCGACCAGTTGCCTGCCCTTCCTTCCATTATCCGTCACCGAGACAAACTGAACAAAGTTCTGAGGTCGACCTTGTAAAGATAAGGATTCAGGTCTGTCTGCTGTTTACCTTTGCTTCTGCGCGCACTGCCCTTCTCTCCACATTTATGTGTATGTTTGTTTGTCTATCTAATCTTTTGGGTTTTTATTTCTAATGAGGTCGACCAGTTGTCTATTATTATTTTTTTTACTACGCATCAAGCTGCGCTGCTTGTCTTTGCTCCTGTGTGCTCGCGCACTCTCGCCTTTTCCACTTATTTTTATTTTTGATTTATTTTTGATTTATTTTGTTAATTTTTTAAAAAATACGCATCGTGCTGTGCTGTTTGTGTTTGCTTGAGTGCATTCGCGCGCTCTCGCTTTCTCCACTTTACAATTTTTTGTTATTATTTATCTATTCCTGAGAGTTTATCTTATTTTTTATTTGTTTATTTAAATGAAGTCGACCAGTTGCCTGCCCTTCCTTCCATTATCCGTCACCGAGACAAACTGAACAAAGTTCTGAGGTCGACCTTGTAAAGATTAGGATTCAGGTCTCTCTGCTGTTTACCTTTGCTCCTGCACGCACTGCCCTTCTCTCCATATTTATGTGTTTGTTTGTTTGTCTATCTAATCTTTTGGGTTTTTATTTCTAATGAGGTCGACCAGTTGTCTATTTATTATTTTTTTTACTACGCATCAAGCTGCGCTGCTTGTCTTTGCTCCTGTGTGCTCGCGCACTCTCGCCTTTTCCACTTATTTTTATTTTTGATTTATTTTGTCAATTTAAAAAAAATACGCATCGTGCTGTGCTGTTTGTGTTTGCTTGAGTGCATTCGCGCGCTCTGGCTTTCTCCATATACAATTTTTTTGTTATTATTTTTCTATTCCTGAGAGTTTATCTATTTTTTATTTGTTTATTTAAATGAAGTCGACCAGTTTCCTGCCCTTCCTTCCATTATCCGTCACCGAGACAAACTGAACAAACTTCTGAGGTCGACCTTGTAAAGATAAGGATTCAGGTTCTTCTGCTGTTTACCTTTTCTCCTGCGCGCACTGCCCTTCTCTCCACATTTATTTGTTTGTTTGTTTGTCTATCTAATCTTTTGGGTTTTTATTTCGAATGAGGTCGACCAGTTGTCTATTTATTATTTTTTTTACTACGCATCAAGCTGCGCTGCTTGTCTTTGCTCCTGTGTGCTCGCGCACTCTCGCCTTTTCCACTTATTTTTATTTTTGATTTATTTTGTCAATTTTAAAAAAAAATACGCATCGTGCTGTGCTGTTTGTCTTTGCTTGAGTGCATTCGCGCGCTCTCGCTTTCACCACTTTACAATTTTTTGTTATTATTTATCTATTCCTGAGAGTTTATCTTATTTTATATTTGTTTATTTAAATGATGTCGACCATTTGCCTGCCCTTCCTTCCATTATCCGTCACCGAGACAAACTGAACAAAGTTCTGAGGTCGACCTTGTAAAGATAAGGATTCAGGTCTGTCTGCTGTTTACCTTTGCTCCTGCGCGCACTGCCCTTCTCTCCACATTTATGTGTTTGTTTGTTTGTCTATCTAATCTTTTGGGTTTTTATTTCTAATGAGGTCGACCAGTTGTCTATTTATTATTTTTTTTACTACGCATCAAGCTGCGCTGCTTGTCTTTGCTCCTGTGTGCTCGCGCACTCTCGCCTTTTCCACTTATTTTTATTTTTGATTTATTTTTGATTTAATTTGTCAATTTGAAAAAAAAATACGCATCGTGCTGTGCTGTTTGTGTTTGCTTGAGTGCATTCGCGCGCTATCGCTTTCTCCACTTTACAATTTTTTTGTTATTATTTATCTATTCCTGAGAGTTTATCTTATTTTTTATTTGTTTATTTAAATGAAGTCGACCAGTCGACTGCCCTTCCTTCCATTATCCGTCACCGAGACAAACTGAACAAAAGGTCTGAGGTCGACCTTGTAAAGATAAGGATTCAGGTCTGTCTGCTGTTTACCTTTGCTCCTGCGCGCACTGCCCTTCTCTCCACATTTATGTGTTTGTTTGTTTGTCTATCTAATCTTTTGGGTTTTTATTTCTAATGAGGTCGACCAGTTGTCTGTTTATTATTTTTTTTACTACGCATCAAGCTGCGCTGCTTGTCTTTGCTCCTGTGTGCTCGCGCACTCTCGCCTTTTCCACTTATTTTTATTTTTGATTTATTTTTTATTTATTTTGTCAATTTTAAAAAAACGATACGCATCGTGCTGTGCTGTTTGTGTTTGCTTGAGTGCATTCGCGCGCTCTCGCTTTCTCCACTTTACAATTTTTTTGTTATCATTTATCTATTCCTGAGTGTTTATCTTATTTTTTATTTGTTTATTTAAATGAAGTCGACCAGTTGCCTGCCGTTCCTTCCATTATCCGTCACCGAGACAAACTGAACAAAGTTCTGAGGTCGACCTTGTAAAGATAAGGATTCAGGTCTGTCTGCTGTTTACCTTTGCTCCTGCGCGCACTGCCCTTCTCTCCACATTTATGTGTTTGTTTGTTTGTCTATCTAATCTTTTGGGTTTTTATTTCTAATGAGGTCGACCAGTTGTCTATTTATTATTTTTTTTACTATGCATCAAGCTGCGCTGCTTGTCTTTGCTCCTGTGTGCTCGCGCACTCTCGCCTTTTCCACTTATTTATATTTTTGATTTATTTTTGATTTATTTTGTCAATTTTAAAAAAAAATACGAATCGTGCTGTGCTGTTTGTGTATGCTTCAGTGCATTCGCGCGCTCTCGCTTTCTCCACTTTACAATTTTTGTGTTATTATTTATCTATTCCTGAGAGTTTATCTTATTTTTTATTTGTTTATTTAAATGAAGTCGACCAGTTGCCTGCCCTTCCTTCCATTATCCGTCACCGAGACAAACTGAACAATGTTCTGAGGTCGACCTTGTAAAGGTAAGGATTCAGGTCTGTCTGCTGTTTACCTTTGCTCCTGCGCGCACTGCCCTTCTCTCCACATTTATGTGTTTGTTTGTTTGTCTATCTAATCTTTTGGGTTTTTATTTCTAATGAGGTCGACCAGTTGTCTATTTATTATTTTTTTTACTACGCATCAAGCTGTGCTGCTTGTCTTTGCTCCTGTGTGCTCGCGCACTCTCGCCTTTTCCACTTATTTTATTTTTGATTTATTTTTGATTTATTTTGTCTATTTTAAAAAAAAATACGCATCGTGCTGTGCTGTTTGTGTTTGCTTGAGTGCATTCGCGCGCTCTCGCTTTCTCCACTTTACAATTTTTTGTTATTATTTGTCTATTCCTGAGAGTTTATCTTATTTTTTATTTGTTTATTTAAAAGAAGTCGACCAGTTGCCTGCCCTTCCTTCCATTATCCGTCACCGAGACAAACTGAACAAAGTTCTGAGGTCCACCTTGTAAAGATAAGGATACATGTCTGCCTGCTGTTTACCTTTGCTCCTGCGCGCACTGCCCTTCTCTCCACATTTATGTGTTTGTTTGTTTGTCTATCTAATCTTTTGGGTTTTTATTTCTAATGAGGTCGACCAGTTGTCTATTTATTATTTTTTTTACTACGCATCAAGCTGCGCTGCTTGTCTTTGCTCCTGTGTGCTCGCGCACTCTCGCCTTTTCCACTTATTTTTATTTTTGATTTATTTTTGATTTATTTTGTCAATTTTAAAAAAAAATACGCATCGTGCTGTGCTGTTTGTGTTTGCTTGAGTGCATTCGCGCGCTCTCGCTTTCTCCACTTTACAATTTTTTGTTATTATTTATCTATTCCTGAGAGTTTATCTTATTTTTTATTTGTTTATTTAAATGAAGTCGACCAGTTGCCTGCCCTTCCTTCCATTATCCGTCACCGAGACAAACTGAACAAAGTTCTGAGGTCGACCTTGTAAAGATAAGGATTCAGGTCTGTCTGCTGTTTACCTTTGCTCCTGCGCGCACTGCCCTTCTCTCCACATTTATGTGTTTGTTTGTTTGTCTATCTAATCTTTTGGGTTTTTATTTCTAATGAGGTCGACCAGTTGTCTATTTATTATTTTTTTTACTACGCATCAAGCTGCGCTGCTTGTCTTTGCTCCTGTGTGCTCGCGCACTCTCGCCTTTTCCACTTATTTTTATTTTTGATTTATTTTTGATTTATTTTGTCAATTTTAAAAAAAAATACGCATCGTGCTGTGCTGTTTGTGTTTGCTTGAGTGCATTCGCGCGCTCTCGCTTTCTCCACTTTACAATTTTTTGTTATTATTTGTCTATTCCTGAGAGTTTATCTTATTTTTTATTTGTTTATTTAAATGAAGTCGACCAGTTGCCTGCCCTTCCTTCCATTATCCGTCACCGAGACAAACTGAACAAAGTTCTGAGGTCCACCTTGTAAAGATAAGGATACATGTCTGTCTGCTGTTTACCTTTGCTCCTGCGCGCACTGCCCTTCTCTCCACATTTATGTGTTTGTTTGTTTGTCTATCTAATCCTTTGGGATTTTATTTCTAATGAGGTCGACCAGTTGTCTATTTATTATTTTTTTTACTACGCAACAAGCTGCGCTGCTTGTCTTTGCACCTGTTTGCTCGCGCACTCTCGCCTTTTCCACTTATTTTAATTTTTGATTTATTTTTGATTTATTTTGTCAATTTTTAAAAAAAATACGCATCGTGCTGTGCTGTTTGTGTTTGCTGGAGTGCATTCGCGCGCTCTCGCTTTCTCCACTTTACAATATTTTTGTTATTATTTATCTCTTCCTGAGAGTTTATCTTATTTTTTATTTGTTTATTTAAATGAAGTCGACCAGTTGCCTGCCCTTCCTTCCATTATCCGTCACCGAGACAAACTGAACAACGTTCTGAGTTCGACCTTGTAAAGATAAGGATTCAGGTCTGTCTGCTGTTTACCTTTTGTCCTGCGCGCACTGCCCATCTCTCCACATTTATGTGTTTGTTTGTTTGTCTATCTAATCTTTTGGGTTTTTATTTCTAATGAGGTCGACCAGTTGTCTATTTATTATTTTTTTTACTACGCATCAAGCTGCGCTGCTTGTCTTTGCTCCTGTGTGCTCGCGCACTCTCGCCTTTTCCACTTATTTTTATTTTTGATTTATTTTTGATTTATTTTGTCAATTTAAAAAAAATATGCATCGTGCTGTGCTGTTTGTGTTTGCTTGAGTGCATTCGCGCGCTCTCGCTTTCTCCACTTTACAATTTTTTTGTTATTATTTATCTATTCCTGAGAGTTTATCTTATTTTTTATTTGTTTATTTAAATGAAGTCGACCAGTTGCCTGCCCTTCCTTCCATTATCCGTCACTGAGACAAACTGAACAAAGTTCTGAGGTCGACCTTGTAAAGATAAGGATTCAGGTCTGTCTGCTGTTTACATTTGCTCCTGCGCGCACTGCCCTTCTCTCCACATTTATGTGTTTGTTTGTTTGTCTATCTAATCTTTTGGGTTTTTATTTCTAATGAGGTCGACCAGTTGTCTATTTATTATTTTTTTTTACTACGCATCAATCTGCTCTGCTTGTCTTTGCTCCTGTGTGCTCGCGCACTCTCGCCTTTTCCACTTATTTTTATTTTTGATTTATTTTTGATTTATTTGGTCAATTTAAAAAAAATACGCATCGTGCTGTGCTGTTTGTGTTTGCTTGAGTGCATTCGCGCGCTCTCGCTTTCTCCACTTTACAATTTTTTTGTTATTATTTGTCTATTCCTGAGAGTTTATCTTATTTTTTATTTGTTTATTTAAATGAAGTCGACCAGTTGCCTGCCCTTCCTTCCATTATCCGTCACCGAGACAAAATGAACAAAGTTCTGAGGTCCACCTTGGAAAGATAAGGATACAGGTCTGTCTGCTGTTTACCTTTGCTCCTGCGCGCACTGCCCTTCTCTCCACATTTATGTGTTTGTTTGTTTGTCTATCTAATCTTTTGGGTTTTTATTTCTAATGAGGTCGACCAGTTGTCTATTTATTATTTTTTTTACTACGCATCAAGCTGCGCTGCTTGTCTTTGCTCCTGTGTGCTAGCGCACTCTCGCCTTTTCCACTTATTTTTATTTTTGATTTATTTTTGATTTATTTTGTCAATTTAAAAAAAAATACGCATCGTGCTGTGCTGTTTGTGTTTGCTTGAGTGCATTCGCGCGCTCTCGCTTTCTCCACTTTACAATTTTTGTGTTATTATTTATCTATTCCTGAGAGTTTATCTTATTTTTTATTTGTTTATTTAAATGAAGTCGACCAGTTGCCTGCCCTTCCTTCCATTATCCGTCACCGAGACAAACTGAACAAAGTTCTGAGGTCGACCTTGTAAAGATAAGGATTCAGGTCTGTCTGCTGTTTACCTTTGCTCCTGCGCGCACTGCCCTTCTCTCCACATTTATGTGTTTGTTTGTTTGTCTATCTAATCTTTTGGGTTTTTATTTCTAATGAGGTCGACCAGTTGTCTATTTATTATTTTTTTTACTACGCAACAAGCTGCGCTGCTTGTCTTTGCACCTGTTTGCTCGCGCACTCTCGCCTTTTCCACTTATTTTTATTTTTGATTTATTTTTGATTTATTTTGTCAATTTTAAAAAAATATACGCATCGTGCTGTGCTGTTTGTGTTTGCTGGAGTGCATTCGCGCGCTCTCGCTTTCTCCACTTTACAATATTTTTGTTATTATTTATCTCTTCCTGAGAGTTTATCTTATTTTTTATTTGTTTATTTAAATGAAGTCGACCAGTTGCCTGCCCTTCCTTCCATTATCCGTCACCGAGACAAACTGAACAACGTTCTGAGTTCGACCTTGTAAAGATAAGGATTCAGGTCTGTCTGCTGTTTACCTTTTGTCCTGCGCGCACTGCCCATCTCTCCACATTTATGTGTTTGTTTGTTTGTCTATCTATTCTTTTGGGTTTTTATTTCTAATGAGGTCGACCAGTTGTCTATTTATTATTTTTTTTACTACGCATCAAGCTGCGCTGCTTGTCTTTGCTCCTGTGTGCTCGCGCACTCTCGCCTTTTCCACTTATTTTTATTTTTGATTTATTTTTGATTTATTTTGTCAATTTAAAAAAAATATGCATCGTGCTGTGCTGTTTGTGTTTGCTTGAGTGCATTCGCGCGCTCTCGCTTTCTGCACTTTACAATTTTTTTGTTATTATTTATCTATTCCTGAGAGTTTATCTTATATTTTATTTGTTTATTTAAATGAAGTCGACCAGTTGCCTGCCCTTCCTTCCATTATCCGTCACCGAGACAAACTGAACAAAGTTCTGAGGTCGACCTTGTAAAGATAAGGATTCAGGTCTGTCTGCTGTTTACATTTGCTCCTGCGCGCACTGCCCTTCTCTCCACATTTATGTGTTTGTTTGTTTGTCTATCTAATCTTTTGGGTTTTTATTTCTAATGAGGTCGACCAGTTGTCTATTTATTATTTTTTTTACTACGCATCAATCTGCTCTGCTTGTCTTTGCTCCTGTGTGCTCGCGCACTCTCGCCTTTTCCACTTATTTTTATTTTTGATTTATTTTTGATTTATTTTGTCAATTTAAAAAAAATACGCATCGTGCTGTGCTGTTTGTGTTTGCTTGAGTGAATTCGCGCGCTCTCGCTTTCTCCACTTTACAATTTTTTTGTTATTATTTGTCTATTCCTGAGAGTTTATCTTATTTTTTATTTGTTTTTTTAAATGAAGTCGACCAGTTGCCTGCCCTTCCTTCCATTATCCGTCACCGAGACAAAATGAACAAAGTTCTGAGGTCCACCTTGTAAAGATAAGGATACAGGTATGTCTGCTGTTTACCTTTGCTCCTGCGCGCACTGCCCTTCACTCCACATTTATGTGTTTGTTTGTTTGTCTATCTAATCTTTTGGGTTTTTATTTCTAATGAGGTCGACCAGTTGTCTATTTATTATTTTTTTTACTACGCATCAAGCTGCGCTGCTTGTCTTTGCTCCTGTGTGCTCGCGCACTCTCGGCTTTTCCACTTATTTTTATTTTTGATTTATTTTTGATTTATTTTGTCAATTTAAAAAAAAATACGCATCGTGCTGTGCTGTTTGTGTTTGCTTGAGTGCATTCGCGCGCTCTCGCTTTCTCCACTTTACAATTTTTGTGTTATTATTTATCTATTCCTGAGAGTTTATCTTATTTTTTATTTGTTTATTTAAATGAAGTCGACCAGTTGCCTGCCCTTCCTTCCATTTTCCGTCACCGAGACAAACTGAACAAAGTTCTGAGGTCCACCTTGTAAAGATAAGGATACATGTCTGTCTGCTGTTTACCTTTGCTCCTGCGCGCACTGCCCTTCTCTCCACATTTATGTGTTTGTTTGTTTGTCTATCTAATCTTTTGGGTTTTTATTTCTAATGAGGTCGACCAGTTGTCTATTTATTATTTTTTTTACTACGCAACAAGCTGCGCTGCTTGTCTTTGCACCTGTTTGCTCGCGCACTCTCGCCTTTTCCACTTATTTTTATTTTTGATTTATTTTTGATTTATTTTGTCAATTTTAAAAAAAAATACGCATCGTGCTGTGCTGTTTGTGTTTGCTGGAGTGCATTCGCGCGCTCTCGCTTTCTCCACTTTACAATATTTTTGTTATTATTTATCTCTTCCTGAGAGTTTATCTTATTTTTTATTTGTTTATTTAAATGAAGTCGACCAGTTGCCTGCCCTTCCTTCCATTATCCGTCACCGAGACAAACTGAACAACGTTCTGAGTTCGACCTTGTAAAGATAAGGATTCAGGTCTGTCTGCTGTTTACCTTTTGTCCTGCGCGCACTGCCCATCTCTCCACATTTATGTGTTTGTTTGTTTGTCTATCTAATCTTTTGGGTTTTTATTTCTAATGAGGTCGACCAGTTGTCTATTTATTATTTTTTTTACTACGCATCAAGCTGCGCTGCTTGTCTTTGCTCCTGTGTGCTCGCGCACTCTCGCCTTTTCCACTTATTTTTATTTTTGATTTATTTTTGATTTATTTTGTCAATTTAAAAAAAATATGCATCGTGCTGTGCTGTTTGTGTTTGCTTGAGTGCATTCGCGCGCTCTCGCTTTCTCCACTTTACAATTTTTTTGTTATTATTTATCTATTCCTGAGAGTTTATCTTATTTTTTATTTGTTTATTTAAATGAAGTCGACCAGTTGCCTGCCCTTCCTTCCATTATCCGTCACCGAGACAAACTGAACAAAGTTCTGAGGTCGACCTTGTAAAGATAAGGATTCAGGTCTGTCTGCTGTTTACATTTGCTCCTGCGCGCACTGCCCTTCTCTCCACATTTATGTGTTTGTTTGTTTGTCTATCTAATCTATTGGGTTTTTATTTCTAATGAGGTCGACCAGTTGTCTATTTATTATTTTTTTTACTACGCATCAATCTGCTCTGCTTGACTTTGCTCCTGTGTGCTCGCGCACTCTCGCCTTTTCCACTTATTTTTATTTTTGATTTATTTTTGATTTATTTTGTCAATTTAAAAAAAATACGCATCGTGCTGTGCTGTTTGTGTTTGCTTGAGTGCATTCGCGCGCTCTCGCTTTCTCCACTTTACAATTTTTTTGTTATTATTTGTCTATTCCTGAGAGTTTATCTTATTTTTTATTTGTTTATTTAAATGAAGTCGACCAGTTGCCTGCCCTTCCTTCCATTATCCGTCACCGAGACAAATGAACAAAGTTCTGAGGTCCACCTTGTAAAGATAAGGATACAGGTCTGTCTGCTGTTTACCTTTGCTCCTGCGCGCACTGCCCTTCTCTCCACATTTATGTGTTTGTTTGTTTGTCTATCTAATCTTTTGGGTTTTTATTTCTAATGAGGTCGACCAGTTGTCTATTTATTATTTTTTTTACTACGCATCAAGCTGCGCTGCTTGTCTTTGCTCCTGTGTGCTCGCGCACTCTCGCCTTTTCCACTTATTTTTATTTTTGATTTATTTTTGATTTATTTTGTCAATTTAAAAAAAATACGCATCGTGCTGTGCTGTTTGTGTTTGCTTGAGAGCATTCGCGCGCTCTCGCTTTCTCCACTTTACAATTTTTGTGTTATTATTTATCTATTCCTGAGAGTTTATCTTATTTTTTATTTGTTTATTTAAATGAAGTCGACCAGTTGCCTGCCCTTCCTTCCATTATCCGTCACCGAGACAAACTGAACAAAGTTCTGAGGTCGACCTTGTAAAGATAAGGATTCAGGTCTGTCTGCTGTTTACCTTTGCTCCTGCGCGCACTGCCCTTCTCTCCACATTTATGTGTTTGTTTGTTTGTCTATCTAATCTTTTGGGTTTTTATTTCTAATGAGGTCGACCAGTTGTCTATTTATTATTTTTTTTACTACGCAACAAGCTGCGCTGCTTGTCTTTGCACCTGTTTGCTCGCGCACTCTCGCCTTTTCCACTTATTTTTATTTTTGATTTATTTTTGATTTATTTTGTCAATTTAAAAAAAAAATACGCATCGTGCTGTGCTGTTTGTGTTTGCTGGAGTGCATTCGCGCGCTCTCGCTTTCTCCACTTTACAATATTTTTTTATTATTTATCTCTTCCTGAGAGTTTATCTTATTTTTTATTTGTTTATTTAAATGAAGTCGACCAGTTGCCTGCCCTTCCTTCCATTATCCGTCACCGAGACAAACTGAACAACGTTCTGAGTTCGACCTTGTAAAGATAAGGATTCAGGTCTGTCTGCTGTTTACCTTTTGTCCTGCGCGCACTGCCCATCTCTCCACATTTATGTGTTTGTTTGTTTGTCTATCTAATCTTTTGGGTTTTTATTTCTAATGAGGTCGACCAGTTGTCTATTTATTATTTTTTTTACTACGCATCAAGCTGCGCTGCTTGTCTTTGCTCCTGTGTGCTCGCGCACTCTCGCCTTTTCCACTTATTTTTATTTTTGATTTATTTTTGATTTATTTTGTCAATTTAAAAAAAATATGCATCGTGCTGTGCTGTTTGTGTTTGCTTGAGTGCATTCGCGCGCTCTCGCTTTCTCCACTTTACAATTTTTTTGTTATTATTTATCTATTCCTGAGAGTTTATCTTATTTTTTATTTGTTTATTTAAATGAAGTCGACCAGTTGCCTGCCCTTCCTTCCATTATCCGTCACCGACACAAACTGAACAAAGTTCTGAGGTCGACCTTGTAAAGATAAGGATTCAGGTCTGTCTGCTGTTTACATTTGCTCCTGCGCGCACTGCCCTTCTCTCCACATTTATGTGTTTGTTTGTTTGTCTATCTAATCTTTTGGGTTTTTATTTCTAATGAGGTCGACCAGTTGTCTATTTATTATTTTTTTTACTACGCATCAATCTGCTCTGCTTGTCTTTGCTCCTGTGTGCTCGCGCACTCTCGCCTTTTCCACTTATTTTTATTTTTGATTTATTTTTGATTTATTTTGTCAATTTAAAAAAAATACGCATCGTGCTGTGCTGTTTGTGTTTGCTTGAGTGCATTCGCGCGCTCTCGCTTTCTCCACTTTACAATTTTTTTGTTATTATTTATCTATTCCTGAGAGTTTATCTTATTTTTTATTTGTTTATTTAAATGAAGTCGACCAGTTGCCTGCCCTTCCTTCCATTATCCGTCACCGAGACAAACTGAACAAAGTTCTGAGGTCGACCTTGTAAAGATAAGGATTCAGGTCTGTCTGCTGTTTACCTTTGCTCCTGCGCGCACTGCCCTTCTCTCCACATTTATGTGTTTGTTTGTTTGTCTATCTAATCTTTTGGGTTTTTATTTCTAATGAGGTCGACCAGTTGTCTATTTATTATTTTTTTTACTACGCATCAAGCTGCGCTGCTTGTCTTTGCTCCTGTGTGCTCGCGCACTCTCGCCTTTTCCACTTATTTTTATTTTTGATTTATTTTTGATTTATTTTGTCAATTTAAAAAAAATACGCATCGTGCTGTGCTGTTTGTGTTTGCTTGAGTGCATTCGCGCGCTCTCGCTTTCTCCACTTTACAATTTTTGTGTTATTATTTATCTATTCCTGAGAGTTTATCTTATTTTTTATTTGTTTATTTAAATGAAGTCGACCAGTTGCCTGCCCTTCCTTCCATTATCCGTCACCGAGACAAACTGAACAAAGTTCTGAGGTCGACCTTGTAAAGATAAGGATTCAGGTCTGTCTGCTGTTTACCTTTGCTCCTGCGCGCACTGCCCTTCTCTCCACATTTATGTGTTTGTTTGTTTGTCTATCTAATCTTTTGGGTTTTTATTTCTAATGAGGTCGACCAGTTGTCTATTTATTATTTTTTTTACTACGCATCAAGCTGCGCTGCTTGTCTTTGCTCCTGTGTGCTCCGCACTCTCGCCTTTTCCACTTATTTTTATTTTTGATTTATTTTTGATTTATTTTGTCAATTTTTAAAGAAAATACGCATCGTGCTGTGCTGTTTGTGTTTGCTTGAGTGCATTCGCGCGCTCTCGCTTTCTGCACTTTACAATTTTTTTGTTATTATTTATCTATTCCTGAGAGTTTATCTTATTTTTTATTTGTTTATTTAAATGAAGTCGACCAGTTGCCTGCCCTTCCTTCCATTATCCGTCACCGAGACAAACTGAACAAAGTTCTGAGGTCGACCTTGTAAAGATAAGGATTCAGGTCTGTCTGCTATTTACCTTTGCTCCTGCGCGCACTGCCCTTCTCTCCACTTTTCTGTGTTTGTTTGTTTGTCTATCTAATCTTTTGGGTTTTTATTTCTAATGAGGTCGACCAGTTGTCTATTTATTATTTTTTTTACTACGCATCAAGCTGCGCTGCTTGTCTTTGCTCCTGTGTGCTCGCGCACTCTCGCCTTTCCAACTTATTTTTATTTTTGATTTATTTTTGATTTATTTGTCAATTTAAAAATAAATACGCATCGTGCTGTGCTGTTTGTGTTTGCTTGAGTGCATTCGCGCGCTCTCGCTTTCTCCACTTTACAATTTTTTTGTTATTATTTATCTATTCCTGAGAGTTTATCTTATTTTTTATTTGTTTATTTAAAGAAGTCGACAAGTTGCCTGCCCTTCCTTACATTATCCGTCACCGAGACAAACTGAACAAAGTTCTGAGGTCGACCTTGTAAAGATAAGGATTCAGGTCTGTCTGCTGTTTACCTTTGCTCCTGCCCGCACTGCCCTTCTCTCCACATTTATGTGTTTGTTTGTTTGTCTATCTAATCTTTTGGGTTTTTATTTCTAATGAGGTCGAACAGTTGTCTATTTATTATTTTTTTTACTACGCATCAAGCTGCGCTGCTTGTCTTTGCTCCTGTGTGCTCGCGCACTCTCGTCTTTTCCACTTATTTTTATTTTTGATTTATTTTTGATTTATTTTGTCAATTTAAAAAAAATACGCATCGTTCTGTGCTGTTTCTGTTTGCTTGAGTGCATTCGCGCGCTCTCGCTTTCTCCACTTTACAATTTTTTTGTTATTATTTATCTATTCCTGAGAGTTTATCTTATTTTTTATTTGTTTATTTAAATGAAGTCGACCAGTTGCCTGCCCTTCCTTCCATTATCCGTCACCGAGACAAACTGAACAAAGTTCTGAGGTCGACCTTGTAAAGATAAGGATTCAGGTCTGTCTGCTGTTTACCTTTGCTCCTGCCCGCACTGCCCTTCTCTCCACATTTATGTGTTTGTTTGTTTGTCTATCTAATCTTTTGGGTTTTTATTTCTAATGAGGTCGAACAGTTGTCTATTTATTATTTTTTTTACTACGCATCAAGCTGCGCTGCTTGTCTTTGCTCCTGTGTGCTCGCGCACTCTCGCCTTTTCCACTTATTTTTATTTTTGATTTATTTTTGATTTATTTTGTCAATTTAAAAAAAATACGCATCGTGCTGTGCTGTTTGTGTTTGCTTGAGTGCATTCGCGCGCTCTCGCTTTCTCCACTTTACAATTTTTTTGTTATTATTTATCTATTCCTGAGAGTTTATCTTATTTTTTATTTGTTTATTTAAATGAAGTCGACCAGTTGCCTGCCCTTCCTTCCATTATCTGTCACCGAGACAAACTGAACAAAGATCTGAGGTCGACCTTGTAAAGATAAGGATTCAGGTCTGTCTGCTGTTTACCTTTGCTCCTGCCCGCACTGCCCTTCTCTCCACATTTATGTGTTTGTTTGTTTGTCTAACTAATCGTTTGGGTTTTTATTTCTAATGAGGTCGACCAGTTGTCTATTTATTATTTTTTTTACTACGCATCAAGCTGCGCTGCTTGTCTTTGCTCCTGTGTGCTTGCGCACTCTCGCCTTTTCCACATATTTTTATTTTTGATTTATTTTTGATTTATTTTGTCAATTTAAAAAAAATACGCATCGTGCTGTGCTGTTTGTGTTTGCTTGAGTGCATTCGCGCGCTCTCGCTTTCTCCACTTTACAATTTTTTTGTTATTATTTAACTATTCCCGAGAGTTTTTCTTATTTTTTATTTGTTTATTTAAATGATGTCGACCATTTGCCTGCCCTTCCTTCCATTATCCGTCACCGAGACAAACTGAACAAAGTTCCGAGGTCGACCTTGTAAAGATAAGGATTCAGGTCTGTCTGCTGTTTACCTTTGCTCCTGCGCGCACTGCCCTTCTCTCCACATTTATGTGTTTGTTTGTTTGTCTATCTAATCTTTTGGGTTTTTATTTCTAATGAGGTCGACCAGTTGTCTATTTATTATTTTTTTTACTACGCATCAAGCTGCGCTGCTTGTCTTTGCTCCTGTGTGCTCGCGCACTCTCGCCTTTTCCACTTATTTTTATTTTTGATTTATTTTTGATTTATTTTGTCAATTTAAAAAAAAATACGCATCGTGCTGTGCTGTTTGTGTTTGCTTGAGTGCATTCGCGCGCTCTCGCTTTCTCCACTTTACAATTTTTGTGTTATTATTTATCTATTCCTGAGAGTTTATCTTATTTTTTATTTGTTTATTTAAATGAAGTCGACCAGTTGCCTGCCCTTCCTTCCATTATCCGTCACCGAGACAAACTGAACAAAGTTCTGAGGTCGACCTTGTAAAGATAAGGATTCAGGTCTGTCTGCTGTTTACCTTTGCTCCTGCGCGCACTGCCCTTCTCTCCACATTTATGTGTTTGTTTGTTTGTCTATCTAATGTTTTGGGTTTTTATTTCTAATGAGGTCGACCAGTTGTCTATTTATTATTTTTTTTACTACGCATCAAGCTGCGCTGCTTGTCTTTGCTCCTGTGTGCTCGCGCACTCTCGCCTTTTCCACTTATTTTTATTTTTGATTTATTTTTGATTTATTTTGTCAATTTAAAAAAAATACGCATCGTGCTGTGCTGTTTGTGTTTGCTTGAGTGCATTCGCGCGCTCTCGCTTTCTCCACTTTACAATTTTTTTGTTATTATTTATCTATTCCTGAGAGTTTATCTTATTTTTTATTTGTTTATTTAAATGAAGTCGACCAGTTGCCTGCCCTTCCTTCCATTATCCGTCACCGAGACAAACTGAACAAAGTTCTGAGGTCGACCTTGTAAAGATAAGGATTCAGGTCTGTCTGCTGTTTACCTTTGCTCCTGCGCGCACTGCCCTTCTCTCCACATTTATGTGTTTGTTTGTTTGTCTATCTAATCTTTTGGGTTTTTATTTCTAATGAGGTCGACCAGTTGTCTATTTATTATTTTTTTTACTACGCATCAAGCTGCGCTGCTTGTCTTTGCTCCTGTGTGCTCGCGCACTCTCGCCTTTTCCACTTATTTTTATTTTTGATTTATTTTGATTTATTTTGTCAATTTAAAAAAAATACGCATCGTTCTGTGCTGTTTGTGTTTGCTTGAGTGCATTCGCGCGCTCTCGCTTTCTCCACTTTACAATTTTTTTTGTTATTATTTATCTATTCCTGAGAGTTTATCTTATTTTTTATTTGTTTATTTAAATGAAGTCGACCAGTTGCCTGCCCTTCCTTCCATTATCCGTCACCGAGACAAACTGAACAAAGTTCTGAGGTCGACCTTGTAAAGATAAGGATTCAGGTCTGTCTGCTGTTTACCTTTGCTCCTGCGCGCACTGCCCTTCTCTCCACATTTATGTGTTTGTTTGTTTGTCTATCTAATCTTTTGGGTTTTTATTTCTAATGAGGTCGACCAGTTGTCTATTTATTATTTTTTTTACTACGCATCAAGCTGCGCTGCTTGTCTTTGCTCCTGTGTGCTCGCGCACTCTCGCCTTTTCCACTTATTTTTATTTTTGATTTATTTTTGATTTATTTTGTCAATTTAAAAAAAATACGCATCGTGCTGTGCTGTTTGTGTTTGCTTGAGTGCATTCGCGCGCTCTCGCTTTCTCCACTTTACAATTTTTTTGTTATTATTTATCTATTCCTGAGAGTTTATCTTATTTTTTATTTGTTTATTTAAATGAAGTCGACCAGTTGCCTGCCCTTCCAACCATTATCTGTCACCGAGACAAACTGAACAAAGATCTGAGGTCGTCCTTGTAAAGATAAGGATTCAGGTCTGTCTGCTGTTTACCTTTGCTCCTGCCCGCACTGCCCTTCTCTCCACATTTATGTGTTTGTTTGTTTGTCTAACTAATCGTTTGAGTTTTTATTTCTAATGAGGTCGACCAGTTGTCTATTTATTATTTTTTTTACTACGCATCAAGCTGCGCTGCTTGTCTTTGCTCCTGTGTGCTTGCGCACTCTCGCCTTTTCCACATATTTTTATTTTTGATTTATTTTTGATTTATTTTGTCAATTTAAAAAAAATACGCATCGTGCTGTGCTGTTTGTGTTTGCTTGAGTGCATTCGCGCGCTCTCGCTTTCTCCACTTTACAATTTTTTTGTTATTATTTAACTATTCCTGAGAGTTTTTCTTATTTTTTATTTGTTTATTTAAATGATGTCGACCATTTGCCTGCCCTTCCTTCCATTATCCGTCACCGAGACAAACTGAACAAAGTTCCGAGGTCGACCTTGTAAAGATAAGGATTCAGGTCTGTCTGCTGTTTACCTTTGCTCCTGCGCGCACTGCCCTTCTCTCCACATTTATGTGTTTGTTTGTTTGTCTATCTAATCTTTTGGGTTTTTATTTCTAATGAGGTCGACCAGTTGTCTATTTATTATTTTTTTTACTACGCATCAAGCTGCGCTGCTTGTCTCTGCTCCTGTGTGCTCGCGCACTCTCGCCTTTCCCACTTATTTTTATTTTTGATTTATTTTTTATTTATTTTGTCAATTTAAAAAAAAATACGCATCGTGATGTGCTGTTTGTGTTTGCTTTAGTGCATTCGCGCGCTCTCGCTTTCTCCACTTTACAATTTTTTTGTTATTATTTATCTATTCCTGAGAGTTTATCTTATTTTTTATTTGTTTATTTAAAAGAAGTCGACAAGTTGCCTGCCCTTCCTTCCATTATCCGTCACCGAGACAAACTGAACAAAGTTCTGAGGTCGACCTTGTAAAGATAAGGATTCAGGTGTGTCTGCTGTTTACCTTTGCTCCTGCCCGCACTGCCCTTCTCTCCACATTTATGTGTTTGTTTGTTTGTCTATCTAATCTTTTGGGTTTTTATTTCTAATGTGGTAGACCAGTTGTCTATTTATTATTTTTTTTAGTACGCATCAAGCTGCGCTGCTTGTCTTTGCTCCTGTGTGCTCGCGCACTCTCGCCTTTTCCACTTATTTTTATTTTTGATTTATTTTTGATTTATTTTGTCAATTTAAAAAAAATACGCATCGTGCTGTGCTGTTTGTGTTTGCTTGAGTGCATTCGCGCGCTCTCGCTTTCTCCACTTTACAATTTTTTTGTTATTATTTATCTATTCCTGAGAGTTTATCTTATTTTTTATTTGTTTATTTAAATGAAGTCGACCAGTTGCCTGCCCTTCCTTCCATTATCCGTCACCGAGACAAACTGAACAAAGTTCTGAGGTCGACCTTGTAAAGATAAGGATTCACGTCTGTCTGCTGTTTACCTTTGCTCCTGCCCGCACTGCCCTTCTCTCCACATTTATGTGTTTGTTTGTTTGTCTATCTAATCGTTTGGGTTTTTATTTCTAATGAGGTCGACCAGTTGTCTATTTATTATTTTTTTTACTACGCATCAAGCTGCGCTGCTTGTCTTTGCTCCTGTGTGCTCGCGCACTCTCGCCTTTTCCACTTATTTTTATTTTTGATTTATTTTTGATTTATTTTGTCAATTTTAAAAAAAAATAGGCATCGTGCTGTGCTGTTTGTGTTTGCTTGAGTGCATTCGGCGCTCTTGCTTTCTCCACTTTACAATTTTTTTGTTATTATTTATCTATTCCTGAGAGTTTATCTTATTTTTTATTTGTTTATTTAAATGAAGTCGACCAGTTGCCTGCCCTTCCTTCCATTATCCGTCACCGAGACAAACTGAACAAAGTTCTGAGGTCGACCTTGTAAAGATAAGGATTCACGTCTGTCTGCTGTTTACCTTTGCTCCTGCGCGCACTGCCCTTCTCTCCACATTTATGTGTTTGTTTGTTTGTCTATCTAATCTTTTGGGTTTTTATTTCTAATGAGGTCGACCAGTTGTCTATTTATTATTTTTTTTACTACGCATCAAGCTGCGCTGCTTGTCTTTGCTCCTGTGTGCTCGCGCACTCTCGCCTTTTCCACTTATTTTTATTTTTTATTTATTTTTTATTTATTTTGTCAATTTAAAAAAAAATACGCATCGTGCTGTGCTGTTTGTGTTTGCTTGAGTGCATTCACGCGCTTTCGCTTTCTCCACTTCACAATTTTTTTTGTTATTATTTATCTATTCCTGAGAGTTTATCTTATTTTTTATTTGTTTATTTAAATGAAGTCGACCAGTTGCCTGCCCTTCCTTCCATTATCTGTCACCGAGACAAACTGAACAAAGTTCTGAGGTCGACCTTGTAAAGATAAGGATTCAGGTCTGTCTGCTGTTTACCTTTGCTCCTGCCCACACTGCCCTACTCTCCACATTTATGTGTTTGTTCGTTTGTCTATCTAATCTTTTCGGTTTTTATTTCTAATGAGGTCGACCAGTTGTCTATTTATTATTTTTTTTACTACGCATCAAGCTGCGCTGCTTGTCTTTGCTCCTGTGTGCTGGCACACTCTCGCCTTTTCCACTTATTTTTATTTTTGATTTAATTTTGATTTATTTTGTCAATTTTTAAAAAAAAATACGCATCGTGCTGTGCGGTTTGTGTTTGCTTGAGTGCATTCGCGTGCTCTCGCTTTCTCCACTCTACAATTTTTTTGTTATTATTTATCTATTCCTCAGTGTTTATCTTATTTTTTATTTGTTTATTTAAATGAAGTCGACCAGTTGCCTGCCCTTCCTTCCATTATCCGTCACCGAGACAAACTGAACAAAGTTCTGAGGTCGACCTTGTAAAGATAAGGATTCAGGTCTGTCTGCTGTTTACATTTGCTCCTGCGCGCACTGCCCTTCTCTCCACATTTATGTGTTTGTTTGTTTGTCTATCTAATCTTTTGGGTTTTTATTTCTAATGAGGTCGACCAGTTGTCTATTTATTATTTTTTTTACTACGCATCAAGCTGCGCTGCTTGTCTTTGCTCCTGTGTGCTCGCGCACTCTCGCCTTTTCCACTTATTTTCATTTTTGATTTATTTTTGATTTATTTTGTCAATTTAAAAAAAATACGCATCGTGCTGTGCTATTTGTGTTTGCTTGAGTGCATTCGCGCGTTCTCGCTTTCTCCACTTTACAATTTTTTTGTTATTATTTATCTATTCCTGAGAGTTTATCTTATTTTTTATTTCTTTATTTAAATGAAGTCGACCAGTTGGCTGCCCTTCCTTCCATTATCCGTCACCGAGACAAACTGAACAAAGTTCTGAGGTCGACCTTGTAAAGATAAGGATTCAGGTCTGTCTGCTGTTTACCTTTGCTCCTGCCCGCACTGCCCTTCTCTCCACATTTATGTGTTTGTTTGTTTGTCTATCTAATCTTTTGGGTTTTTATTTCTAATGAGGTAGACCAGTTGTCTCTTTATTATTTTTTTTACTACGCATCAAGCTGCGCTGCTTGTCTTTGCTCCTGTGTGCTCGCGCACTCTCGCCTTTTCCACTTATTTTCATTTTTGATTTATTTTTGATTTATTTTGTCAATTTAAAAAAAATACGCAACGTGCTGTGCTGTTTGTGTTTGCTTGAGTGCATTCGCGCCCTCTCGCTTTCTCCACTTTACAATTTTTTTGTTATTATTTATCTATTCCTGAGAGTTTATCTTATTTTTTATTTGTTTATTTAAATGAAGTCGACCAGTTGCCTGCCCTTCCTTCCATTATCCGTCACCGAGACAAACTGAACAAAGTTCTGAGGTAGACCTTGTAAAGATAAGGATTCAGGTCTGTCTGCTGTTTACCTTTCCTCCTGCACGCACTGCCCTTCTCTCCACATTTATGTGTTTGTTTGTTTGTCTATCTAATCTTTTGGGTTTTTATTTCTAATGAGGTCGACCAGTTGTCTATTTATTATTTTTTTTACTACGCATCAAGCTGCGCTGCTTGTCTTTGCTCCTGTGTGCTCGCGCACTCTCGCCTTTTCCACTTATTTTTATTTTTGATTTATTTTTGATTTATTTTGTCAACTTTTAAAAAAAAATACGCATCGTGCTGTGCTCTTTGTGTTTGCTTGAGTGCATTCGCGCGCTCTCGCTTTCTCCACTTTACAATTTTTTTGTTATTATTTATCTATTCCTGAGAGTTTATCTTATTTTTAATTTGTTTATTTAAATGAAGTAGACCAGTTGCCTGCCCTTCCTTCCATTATCCGACACCGAGACAAACTGAACAAAGTTCTGAGGTCGACCTTGTAAAGATAAGGATTCAGGTCTGTCTGCTGTTTACCTTTGCTCCTGCGCGCACTGCCCTTCTCTCCACATTTATGTGTTTGTTTGTTTGTCTATCTAATCTTTTGGGTTTTTATTTCTAATGAGGTCGACCAGTTGTCTATTTATTATTTTTTTTACTACGCATCAAGCTGCGCTGCTTGTCTTTGCTCCTGTGTGCTTGCGCACTCTCGCCTTTTCCACATATTTTTATTTTTGATTTATTTTTGATTTATTTTGTCAATTTAAAAAAAATACGCATCGTGCAGTGCTGTTTGTGTTTGCTTGAGTGCATTCGCGCGCTCTCGCTTTCTCCACTTTACAATTTTTTTGTTATTATTTATCTATTCCTGAGAGTTTATCTTATTTTTTATTTGTTTATTTAAAAGAAGTCGACAAGTTGCCTGCCCTTCCTTCCATTATCCGTCACCGAGACAAACTGAACAAAGTTCTGAGGTCGACCTTGTAAAGATAAGGATTCAGGTGTGTCTGCTGTTTACCTTTGCTCCTGCCCACACTGCCCTTCTCTCCACATTTATGTGTTTGTTTGTTTGTCTATCTAATCTTTTGGGTTTTTATTTCTAATGAGGTAGACCAGTTGTCTATTTATTATTTTTTTTACTACGCATCAAGCTGCGCTGCTTGTCTTTGCTCCTGTGTGCTCGCGCACTCTCGCCTTTTCCACTTATTTTTATTTTTGATTTATTTTTGATTTTTTTTTGTCAATTTAAAAAAAATACGCATCGTGCTGTGCTGTTTGTGTTTGCTTGAGTGCATTCGCGCGCTCTCGCTTTCTCCACTTTACAATTTTTTTGTTATTATTTATCTATTCCTGAGAGTTTATCTTATTTTTTATTTGTTCATTTAAATGAAGTCGACCAGTTGCCTGCCCTTCCTTCCATTATCCGTCACCGAGACAAACTGAACAAAGTTCTGAGGTCGACCTTGTAAAGATAAGGATTCAGGTCTGTCTGCTGTTTACCTTTGCTCCTGCCCGCACTGCCCTTCTCTCCACATTTATGTGTTTGTTTGTTTGTCTATCTAATCTTTTGGGTTTTTATTTCTAATGAGGTCGACCAGTTGTCTATTTATTATATTTTTTACTACGCATCAAGCTGCACTGCTTGTCTTTGCTCCTGTGTGCTGGCACACTCTCGCCTTTTCCACTTATTTTTGTTTTTGATTTATTTTTGATTTATTTTGTCAATTTAAAAAAAAACCCATCGTACTGTGCTGTTTGTGTTTGCTTGAGTGCAATCTCGCGCTCTCGCTTTCTCCACTTTACAATTTTTTTGTTATTATTTATCTATTCCTGAGAGTTTATCTTATTTTTTATTTGTTTATTTAAATGAAGTCGACCAGTTGCCTGCCCTTCCTTTCATTATCCGTCACCGAGACAAACTGAACAAAGTTCTGAGGTGGAGCTTGTAAAGATAAGGATTCAGGTCTGTCTGCTGTTTACCTTTGCTCCTGCCCGCACTACCCTTCTCTCCACATTTATGTTTTTGTTTGTTTGTCTATCTAATCTTTTGGGTTTTTATTTCTAATGAGGTCGACCAGTTGTCTATTTATTATTTTTTTTTACTACGCATCAAGCTGCGCTGCTTGTCTTTGCTCCTGTGTGCTTGCGCACTCTCGCCTTTTCCACTTATTTTTATTTTTGATTTATTTTTGATTTATTTTGTCAATTTAAAAAAATACGCATCGTGCTATGCTGTTTGTGTTTGCTTGAGTGCATTCGCGCGCTCTCGCTTTCTCCACTTTACAATTTTTTTGTTATTATTTATCTATTCCTGAGAGTTTATCTTATTTTTTATTTGTTTATTTAAATGAAGTCGACCAGTTGCCTGCCCTTCCTTCCATTATCCGTCACCGAGACAAACTGAACAAAGTTCTGAGGTCGACCTTGTAAAGATAAGGATTCAGGTCTGTCTGCTGTTTACCTTTGCTCCTGCCCGCACTGCCCTTCTCTCCACATTTATGTGTTTGTTTGTTTGTCTATCTAATCTTTTGGGTTTTTATTTCTAATGAGGTCGACCAGTTGTCTATTTATTATTTTTTTTACTACGCATCAAGCTGCGCTGCTTGTCTTTGCTCCTGTGTGCTCGCGCACTCTCGCCTTTTCCACTTATTTTCATTTTTGATTTATTTTTTATTTATTTTGTCAATTTAAAAAAAATACGCATCGTGCTGTGCTGTTTGTGTTTGCTTTAGTGCATTCGCGCGCTCTCGCTTTCTCCACTTTACAATTTTTTTGTTATTATTTATCTATTCCTGAGAGTTTATCTTATTTTTTATTTGTTTATTTAAATGAAGTCGACCAGTTGCCTGCCCTTCCTTCCATTATCCGTCACCGAGACAAACTGAACAAAGTTCTGAGGTCGACCTTGTAAAGATAAGGATTCAGGTCTGTCTGCTGTTTACCTTTGCTCCTGCGCGCACTGCCCTTCTCTCCACATTTATGTGTTTGTTTGTTTGTCTATCTAATCTTTTGGGTTTTTATTTCTAATGAGGTCGACCAGTTGTCTATTTATTATTTGTTTTACTACGCATCAAGCTGCGCTGCTTGTCTTTGCTCCTGTGTGCTCGCGCACTCTCGCCTTTTCCACTTATTTTTATTTTTGATTTATTTTTGATTTATTTTGTCAACTTTTAAAAAAAATACGCATCGTGCTGTGCTGTTTGTGTTTGCTTGAGTGCATTCGCGCGCTCTCGCTTTCTCCACTTTACAATTTTTTTGTTATTATTTATCTATTCCTGAGAGTTTATCTTATTTTTTATTTGTTTATTTAAATGAAGTCGACCAGTTGCCTGCCCTTCCTTCCATTATCCGTCACCGAGACAAACTGAACAAAGTTCTGAGGTCGACCTTGTAAAGATAAGGATTCAGGTCTGTCTGCTGTTTACCTTTGCTCCTGCGCGCACTGCCCTTCTCTCCACATTTATGTGTTTGTTTGTCTATCTAATCCTTTGGGTTTTTATTTCTAATGAGGTCGACCAGTTGTCTATTTATTATTTTTTTTACTACGCATCAAGCTGCGCTGCTTGTCTTTGCTCCTGTGTGCTCGCGCACTCTCGCCTTTTCCACTTATTTTTATTTTTTATTTATTTTTTATTTATTTTGTCAATTTAAAAAAAAATACGCATCGTGCTGTGCTGTTTGTGTTTGCTTGAGTGCATTCACGCGCTTTCGCTTTCTCCACTTCACAATTTTTTTGTTATTATTTATCTATTCCTGAGAGTTTATCTTATTTTTTATTTGTTTATTTAAATGAAGTCGACCAGTTGCCTGCCCTTCCTTCCATTATCCGTCACCGAGACAAACTGAACAAAGTTCTGAGGTCGACCTTGTAAAGATAAGGATTCAGGTCTGTCTGCTGTTTACCTTTGCTCCTGCCCACACTGCCCTACTCTCCACATTTATGTGTTTGTTCGTTTGTCTATCTAATCTTTTGGGTTTTTATTTCTAATGAGGTCGACCAGTTGTCTATTTATTATTTTTTTTACTACGCATCAAGCTGCGCTGCTTGTCTTTGCTCCTGTGTGCTGGCACACTCTCGCCTTTTCCACTTATTTTTGTTTTTGATTTATTTTTGATTTATTTTGTCAATTTAAAAAAAAACCCATCGTACTGTTCTGTTTGTGTTTGCTTGAGTGCAATCTCGCGCTCTCGCTTTCTCCACTTTACAATTTTTTTGTTATTATTTATCTATTCCTGAGAGTTTATCTTATTTTTTATTTGTTTATTTAAATGAAGTCGACCAGTTGCCTGCCCTTCCTTCCATTATCCGTCACCGAGACAAACTAAACAAAGTTATGAGGTGGAGCTTGTAAAGATAAGGATTCAGGTCTGTCTGCTGTTTACCTTTGCTCCTGCCCGCACTACCCTTCTCTCCACATTTATGTTTTTGTTTGTTTGTCTATCTAATCTTTTGGGTTTTTATTTCTAATGAGGTCGACCAGTTGTCTATTTATTATTTTTTTTTACTACGCATCAAGCTGCGCTGCTTGTCTTTGCTCCTGTGTGCTCGCGCACTCTCGCCTTTTCCACTTATTTTTATTTTTGATTTATTTTTGATTTATTTTGTCAATTTAAAAAAATACGCATCGTGCTATGCTGTTTGTGTTTGCTTGAGTGCATTCGCGCGCTCTCGCTTTCTCCACTTTACAATTTTTTTGTTATTATTTATCTATTCCTGAGAGTTTATCTTATTTTTTATTTGTTTATTTAAATGAAGTCGACCAGTTGCCTGCCCTTCCTTCCATTATCCGTCACCGAGACAAACTGAACAAAGTTCTGAGGTCGACCTTGTAAAGATAAGGATTCAGGTCTGTCTGCTGTTTACCTTTGCTCCTGCCCGCACTGCCCTTCTCTCCACATTTATGTGTTTGTTTGTTTGTCTATCTAATCTTTTGGGTTTTTATTTCTAATGAGGTCGACCAGTTGTCTATTTATTATTTTTTTTACTACGCATCAAGCTGCGCTGCTTGTCTTTGCTCCTGTGTGCTCGCGCACTCTCGCCTTTTCCACTTATTTTCATTTTTGATTTATTTTTTATTTATTTTGTCAATTTAAAAAAAATACGCATCGTGCTGTGCTGTTTGTGTTTGCTTTAGTGCATTCGCGCGCTCTCGCTTTCTCCACTTTACAATTTTTTTGTTATTATTTATCTATTCCTGAGAGTTTATCTTATTTTTTATTTGTTTATTTAAATGAAGTCGACCAGTTGCCTGCCCTTCCTTCCATTATCCGTCACCGAGACAAACTGAACAAAGTTCTGAGGTCGACCTTGTAAAGATAAGGATTCAGGTCTGTCTGCTGTTTACCTTTGCTCCTGCGCGCACTGCCCTTCTCTCCACATTTATGTGTTTGTTTGTTTGTCTATCTAATCTTTTGGGTTTTTATTTGTAATGAGGTCGACCAGTTGTCTATTTATTATTTTTTTTACTACGCATCAAGCTGCGCTGCTTGTCTTTGCTCCTGTGTGCTCGCGCACTCTCGCCTTTTCCACTTATTTTTATTTTTTATTTATTTTTTATTTATTTTGTCAATTTAAAAAAAAATACGCAACGTGCTGTGCTGTTTGTGTTTGCTTGAGTGCATTCGCGCGCTTTCGCTTTCTCCACTTCACAATTTTTTTGTTATTATTTATCTATTCCTGAGAGTTTATCTTATTTTTTATTTGTTTATTTAAATGAAGTCGACCAGTTGCCTGCCCTTCCTTCCATTATCCGTCACCGAGACAAACTGAACAAAGTTCTGAGGTCGACCTTGTAAAGATAAGGATTCAGGTCTGTCTGCTGTTTACCTTTGCTCCTGCCCACACTGCCCTACTCTCCACATTTATGTGTTTGTTCGTTTGTCTATCTAATCTTTTCGGTTTTTATTTCTAATGAGGTCGACCAGTTGTCTATTTATTATTTTTTTTACTACGCATCAAGCTGCGCTGCTTGTCTTTGCTCCTGTGTGCTCGCGCACTCTCGCCTTTTCCACTTATTTTTATTTTTGATTTAATTTTGATTTATTTTGTCAATTTTGAAAAAAAATACGCATCGTGCTGTGCGGTTTGTGTTTGCTTGAGTGCATTCGCGTGCTCTCGCTTTCTCCACTTTACAATTTTTTTGTTATTATTTATCTATTCCTGAGTGTTTATCTTATTTTTTATTTGTTTATTTAAATGAAGTCGACCAGTTGCCTGCCCTTCCTTCCATTATCCGTCACCGAGACAAACTGAACAAAGTTCTGAGGTCGACCTTGTAAAGATAAGGATTCAGGTCTGTCTGCTGTTTACATTTGCTCCTGCGCGCACTGCCCTTCTCTCCACATTTATGTGTTTGTTTGTTTGTCTATCTAATCTTTTGGGTTTTTATTTCTAATGAGGTCGACCAGTTGTCTATTTATTATTTTTTTTACTACGCATCAAGCTGCGCTGCTTGTCTTTGCTCCTGTGTGCTGGCACACTCTCGCCTTTTCCACTTATTTTTGTTTTTGATTTATTTTTGATTTATTTTGTCAATTTAAAAAAAAACCCTTCGTACTGTGCTGTTTGTGTTTGCTTGAGTGCAATCTCGCGCTCTCGCTTTCTCCACTTTACAATTTTTTTGTTATTATTTATCTATTCCTGAGAGTTTATCTTATTTTTTATTTGTTTATTTAAATGAAGTCGACCAGTTGCCTGCCCTTCCTTCCATTATCCGTCACCGAGACAAACTGAACAAAGTTCTGAGGTGGAGCTTGTAAAGATAAGGATTCAGGTCTGTCTGCTGTTTACCTTTGCTCCTGCCCGCACTACCCTTCTCTCCACATTTATGTTTTTGTTTGTTTGTCTATCTAATCTTTTGGGTTTTTATTTCTAATGAGGTCGACCAGTTGTCTATTTATTATTTTTTTTTACTACGCATCAAGCTGCGCTGCTTGTCTTTGCTCCTGTGTGCTCGCGCACTCTCGCCTTTTCCACTTATTTTTATTTTTGATTTATTTTTGATTTATTTTGTCAATTTAAAAAAATACGCATCGTGCTATGCTGTTTGTGTTTGCTTGAGTGCATTCGCGCGCTCTCGCTTTCTCCACTTTACAATTTTTTTGTTATTATTTATCTATTCCTGAGAGTTTATCTTATTTTTTATTTGTTTATTTAAATGAAGTCGACCAGTTGCCTGCCCTTCCTTCCATTATCCGTCACCGAGACAAACTGAACAAAGTTCTGAGGTCGACCTTGTAAAGATAAGGATTCAGGTCTGTCTGCTGTTTACCTTTGCTCCTGCCCGCACTGCCCTTCTCTCCACATTTATGTGTTTGTTTGTTTGTCTATCTAATCTTTTGGGTTTTTATTTCTAATGAGGTCGACCAGTTGTCTATTTATTATTTTTTTTACTACGCATCAAGCTGCGCTGCTTGTCTTTGCTCCTGTGTGCTCGCGCACTCTCGCCTTTTCCACTTATTTTCATTTTTGATTTATTTTTTATTTATTTTGTCAATTTAAAAAAAATACGCATCGTGCTGTGCTGTTTGTGTTTGCTTTAGTGCATTCGCGCGCTCTCGCTTTCTCCACTTTACAATTTTTTTGTTATTATTTATCTATTCCTGAGAGTTTATCTTATTTTTTATTTGTTTATTTAAATGAAGTCGACCAGTTGCCTGCCCTTCCTTCCATTATCCGTCACCGAGACAAACTGAACAAAGTTCTGAGGTCGACCTTGTAAAGATAAGGATTCAGGTCTGTCTGCTGTTTACCTTTGCTCCTGCGCGCACTGCCCTTCTCTCCACATTTATGTGTTTGTTTGTTTGTCTATCTAATCTTTTGGGTTTTTATTTCTAATGAGGTCGACCAGTTGTCTATTTATTATTTTTTTTACTACGCATCAAGCTGCGCTGCTTGTCTTTGCTCCTGTGTGCTCGCGCACTCTCGCCTTTTCCACTTATTTTTATTTTTGATTTATTTTTGATTTATTTTGTCAACTTTTAAAAAAAATACGCATCGTGCTGTGCTGTTTGTGTTTGCTTGAGTGCATTCGCGCGCTCTCGCTTTCTCCACTTTACAATTTTTTTGTTATTATTTATCTATTCCTGAGAGTTTATCTTATTTTTTATTTGTTTATATAAATGAAGTCGACCAGTTGCCTGCCCTTCCTTCCATTATCCGTCACCGAGACAAACTGAACAAAGTTCTGAGGTCGACCTTGTAAAGATAAGGATTCAGGTCTGTCTGCTGTTTACCTTTGCTCCTGCGCGCACTGCCCTTCTCTCCACATTTATGTGTTTGTTTGTTTGTCTATCTAATCTTTTGGGTTTTTATTTCTAATGAGGTCGACCAGTTGTCTATTTATTATTTTTTTTACTACGCATCAAGCTGCGCTGCTTGTCTTTGCTCCTGTGTGCTCGCGCACTCTCGCCTTTCCCACTTATTTTTATTTTTGATTTATTTTTGATTTATTTTGTCAATTTTAAAAAAAAATACGCATCGTGCTGTGCTGTTTGTGTTTGCTTGAGTGCATTCGCGCGCTCTCGCTTTCTCCACTTTACAATTTTTTTGTTATTATTTATCTATTCCTGAGAGTTTATCTTATTTTTTATTTGTTTATTTAAAAGAAGTCGACAAGTTGCCTGCCCTTCCTTCCATTATCCGTCACCGAGACAAACTGAACAAAGTTCTGAGGTCGACCTTGTAAAGATAAGGATTCAGGTCTGTCTGCTGTTTACCTTTGCTCCTGCCCGCACTGCCCTTCTCTCCACATTTATGTGTTTGTTTGTTTGTCTATCTAATCTTTTGGGTTTTTATTTCTAATGAGGTAGACCAGTTGTCTATTTATTATTTTTTTTACTGCGCATCAAGCTGCGCTACTTGTCTTTGCTCCTGTGTGCTCGCGCACTCTCGCCTTTTCCACTTATTTTTATTTTTGATTTATTTTTGATTTATTTTGTCAATTTAAAAAAAATACGCATCGTGCTGTGCTGTTTGTGTTTGCTTGAGTGCATTCGCGCGCTCTCGCTTTCTCCACTTTACAATTTTTTGTTATTATTTATCTATTCCTGAGAGTTTATCTTATTTTTTATTTGTTTATTTAAATGAAGTCGACCAGTTGCCTGCCCTTCCTTCCATTATCCGTCACCGAGACAAACTGAACAAAGTTCTGAGGTCGACCTTGTAAAGATAAGGATTCAGGTCTGTCTGCTGTTTACCTTTGCTCCTGCGCGCACTGCCCTTCTCTCCACATTTATGTGTTTGTTTGTTTGTCTATCTAATCTTTTGGGTTTTTATTTCTAATGAGGTCGACCAGTTGTCTATTTATTATTTTTTTTACTACGCATCAAGATGCGCTGCTTGTCTTTGCTCCTGTGTGCTCGCGCACTCTCGCCTTTTCCACTTATTTTCATTTTTGATTTATTTTTGATTTATTTTGTCAATTTAAAAAAAATACGCACCGTGCTGTGCTGTTTGTGTTTGCTTGAGTGCATTCGCGCCCTCTCGCTTTCTCCACTTTACAATTTTTTTGTTATTATTTATCTATTCCTGAGAGTTTATCTTATTTTTTATTTGTTTATTTAAATGAAGTCGACCAGTTGCCTGCCCTTCCTTCCATTATCCGTCACCGAGACAAACTGAACAAAGTTCTGAGGTCGACCTTGTAAAGATAAGGATTCAGGTCTGTCTGCTGTTTACCTTTGCTCCTGCGCGCACTGCCCTTCTCTCCACATTTATGTGTTTGTTTGTTTGTCTATCTAATCTTTTGGGTTTTTATTTCTAATGAGGTCGACCAGTTGTCTATTTATTATTTTTTTTACTACGCATCAAGCTGCGCTGCTTGTCTTTGCTCCTGTGTGCTCGCGCACTCTCGCCTTTTCCACTTATTTTTATTTTTGATTTATTTTTGATTTATTTTGTCAACTTTTAAAAAAAATACGCATCGTGCTGTGCTGTTTGTGTTTGCTTGAGTGCATTCGCGCGCTCTCGCTTTCTCCACTTTACAATTTTTTTGTTATTATTTATCTATTCCTGAGAGTTTATCTTATTTTTTATTTGTTTATTTAAATGAAGTCGACCAGTTGCCTGCCCTTCCTTCCATTATCCGTCACCGAGACAAACTGAACAAAGTTCTGAGGTCGACCTTGTAAAGATAAGGATTCAGGTCTGTCTGCTGTTTACCTTTGCTCCTGCGCGCACTGCCCTTCTCTCCACATTTATGTGTTTGTTTGTTTGTCTATCTAATCTTTTGGGTTTTTATTTCTAATGAGGTCGACCAGTTGTCTATTTATTATTTTTTTTACTACGCATCAAGCTGCGCTGCTTGTCTTTGCTCCTGTGTGCTCGCGCACTCTCGCCTTTCCCACTTATTTTTATTTTTGATTTATTTTTGATTTATTTTGTCAATTTTAAAAAAAAATACGCATCGTGCTGTGCTGTTTGTGTTTGCTTGAGTGCATTCGCGCGCTCTCGCTTTCTCCACTTTACAATTTTTTTGTTATTATTTATCTATTCCTGAGAGTTTATCTTATTTTTTATTTGTTTATTTAAAAGAAGTCGACAAGTTGCCTGCCCTTCCTTCCATTATCCGTCACCGAGACAAACTGAACAAAGTTCTGAGGTCGACCTTGTAAAGATAAGGATTCAGGTCTGTCTGCTGTTTACCTTTGCTCCTGCCCGCACTGCCCTTCTCTCCACATTTATGTGTTTGTTTGTTTGTCTATCTAATCTTTTGGGTTTTTATTTCTAATGAGGTAGACCAGTTGTCTATTTATTATTTTTTTTACTACGCATCAAGCTGCGCTACTTGTCTTTGCTCCTGTGTGCTCGCGCACTCTCGCCTTTTCCACTTATTTTTATTTTTGATTTATTTTTGATTTATTTTGTCAATTTAAAAAAAATACGCATCGTGCTGTGCTGTTTGTGTTTGCTTGAGTGCATTCGCGCGCTCTCGCTTTCTCCACTTTACAATTTTTTGTTATTATTTATCTATTCCTGAGAGTTTATCTTATTTTTTATTTGTTTATTTAAATGAAGTCGACCAGTTGCCTGCCCTTCCTTCCATTATCCGTCACCGAGACAAACTGAACAAAGTTCTGAGGTCGACCTTGTAAAGATAAGGATTCAGGTCTGTCTGCTGTTTACCTTTGCTCCTGCGCGCACTGCCCTTCTCTCCACATTTATGTGTTTGTTTGTTTGTCTATCTAATCTTTTGGGTTTTTATTTCTAATGAGGTCGACCAGTTGTCTATTTATTATTTTTTTTACTACGCATCAAGATGCGCTGCTTGTCTTTGCTCCTGTGTGCTCGCGCACTCTCGCCTTTTCCACTTATTTTTATTTTTGATTTATTTTGTCAACTTTTAAAAAAAATACGCATCGTGCTGTGCTGTTTGTGTTTGCTTGAGTGCATTCGCGCGCTCTCCCTTTCTCCACTTTACAATTTTTTTGTTATTATTTATCTATTCCTGAGAGTTTATCTTATTTTTTATTTGTTTATTTAAATGAAGTCGACCAGTTGCCTGCCCTTCCTTCCATTATCCGTCACCGAGACAAACTGAACAAAGTTCTGAGGTCGACCTTGTAAAGATAAGGATTCAGGTCTGTCTGCTGTTTACCTTTGCTCCTGCCCGCACTGCCCTTCTCTCCACATTTATGTGTTTGTTTGTTTGTCTATCTAATCTTTTGGGTTTTTATTTCTAATGAGGTAGACCAGTTGTCTATTTATTATTTTTTTTTACTACGCATCAAGCTGCGCTGCTTGTCTTTGCTCCTGTGTGCTCGCGCACTCTCGCCTTTTCCACTTATTTTCATTTTTGATTTATTTTTGATTTATTTTGTCAATTTAAAAAAAATACGCATCGTGCTGTGCTGTTTGTGTTTGCTTGAGTGCATTCGCGCCCTCTCGCTTTCTCCACTTTACAATTTTTTTGTTATTATTTATCTATTCCTGAGAGTTTATCTTATTTTTTATTTGTTTATTTAAATGAAGTCGACCAGTTGCCTGCCCTTCCTTCCATTATCCGTCACCGAGACAAACTGAACAAAGTTCTGAGGTCGACCTTGTAAAGATAAGGATTCAGGTCTGTCTGCTGTTTACCTTTGCTCCTGCGCGCACTGCCCTTCTCTCAACATTTATGTGTTTGTTTGTTTGTCTATCTAATCTTTTGGGTTTTTATTTCTAATGAGGTCGACCAGTTGTCTATTTATTATTTTTTTTACTACGCATCAAGCTGCGCTGCTTGTCTTTGCTCCTGTGTGCTCGCGCACTCTCGCCTTTTCCACTTATTTTTATTTTTGATTTATTTTGTCAATTTTAAAAAAAAATACGCATCGTGCTGTGCTGTTTGTGTTTGCTTGAGTGCATTCGCGCGCTCTCGCTTTCTCCACTTTACAATTTTTTTGTTATTATTTATCTATTCCTTAGAGTTTATCTTATTTTTTATTTGTTTATTTAAATGAAGTCGACCAGTTGCCTGCCCTTCCTTCCATTATCCGTCACCGAGACAAACTGAACAAAGTTCTGAGGTCGACCTTGTAAAGATAAGGATTCAGGTCTGTCTGCTGTTTACCTTTGCTCCTGCGCGCACTGCCCTTCTCTCCACATTTATGTGTTTGTTTGTTTGTCTATCTAATCTTTTGGGTTTTTATTTCTAATGAGGTCGACCAGTTGTCTATTTATTATTTTTTTTACTACGCATCAAGCTGCGCTGCTTGTCTTTCCTCCTGTGTGCTCGCGCACTCTCGCCTTTCCCACTTATTTTTATTTTTGATTTATTTTTGATTTATTTTGTCAATTTTAAAAAAAAATACGCATCGTGCTGTGCTGTTTGTGTTTGCTTGAGTGCATTCGCGCGCTCTCGCTTTCTCCACTTTACAATTTTTTTGTTATTATTTATCTATTCCTGAGAGTTTATCTTATTTTTTATTTGTTTATTTAAAAGAAGTCGACAAGTTGCCTGCCCTTCCTTCCATTATCCGTCACCGAGACAAACTGAACAAAGTTCTGAGGTCGACCTTGTAAAGATAAGGATTCAGGTCTGTCTGCTGTTTACCTTTGCTCCTGCGCGCACTGCCCTTCTCTCCACATTTATGTGTTTGTTTGTTTGTCTATCTAATCTTTTGGGTTTTTATTTCTAATGAGGTCGACCAGTTGTCTATTTATTATTTTTTTTACTACGCATCAAGCTGCGCTGCTTGTCTTTGCTCCTGTGTGCTCGCGCACTCTCGCCTTTTCCACTTATTTTTATTTTTGATTTATTTTGTCAACTTTTAAAAAAAATACGCATCGTGCTGTGCTGTTTGTGTTTGCTTGAGTGCATTCGCGCGCTCTCGCTTTCTCCACTTTACAATTTTTTTGTTATTATTTATCTATTCCTGAGAGTTTATCTTATTTTTTATTTGTTTATTTAAATGAAGTCGACCAGTTGCCTGCCCTTCCTTCCATTATCCGTCACCGAGACAAACTGAACAAAGTTCTGAGGTCGACCTTGTAAAGATAAGGATTCAGGTCTGTCTGCTGTTTACCTTTGCTCCTGCGCGCACTGCCCTTCTCTCCACATTTATGTGTTTGTTTGTTTGTCTATCTAATCTTTTGGGTTTTTATTTCTAATGAGGTCGACCAGTTGTCTATTTATTATTTTTTTTACTACGCATCAAGCTGCGCTGCTTGTCTTTGCTCCTGTGTGCTCGCGCACTCTCGCCTTTTCCACTTATTTTTATTTTTGATTTATTTTTGATTTATTTTGTCAACTTTTAAAAAAAATACGCATCGTGCTGTGCTGTTTGTGTTTGCTTGAGTGCATTCGCGCGCTCTCGCTTTCTCCACTTTACAATTTTTTTGTTATTATTTATCTATTCCTGAGAGTTTATCTTATTTTTTATTTGTTTATTTAAAAGAAGTCGACCAGTTGCCTGCCCTTCCTTCCATTATCCGTCACCGAGACAAACTGAACAAAGTTCTGAGGTCGACCTTGTAAAGATAAGGATTCAGGTCTGTCTGCTGTTTACCTTTGCTCCTGCGCGCACTGCCCTTCTCTCCACATTTATGTGTTTGTTTGTTTGTCTATCTAATCTTTTGGGTTTTTATTTCTAATGAGGTCGACCAGTTGTCTATTTATTATTTTTTTTACTACGCATCAAGCTGCGCTGCTTGTCTTTGCTCCTGTGTGCTCGCGCACTCTCGCCTTTTCCACTTATTTTTATTTTTGATTTATTTTGTCAATTTTTAAAAAAAATACGCATCGTGCTGTGCTGTTTGTGTTTGCTTGAGTGCATTCGCGCGCTCTCGCTTTCTCCACTTTACAATTTTTTTGTTATTATTTATCTATTCCTGAGAGTTTATCTTATTTTTTATTTGTTTATTTAAATGAAGTCGACCAGTTGCCTGCCCTTCCTTCCATTATCCGTCACCGAGACAAACTGAACAAAGTTCTGAGGTCGACCTTGTAAAGATAAGGATTCAGGTCTGTCTGCTGTTTACCTTTGCTCCTGCGCGCACTGCCCTTCTCTCCACATTTATGTGTTTGTTTGTTTGTCTATCTAATCTTTTGGGTTTTTATTTCTAATGAGGTCGACCAGTTGTCTATTTATTATTTTTTTTACTACGCATCAAGCTGCGCTGCTTGTCTTTGCTCCTGTGTGCTCGCGCACTCTCGCCTTTTCCACTTATTTTTATTTTTGATTTATTTTTGATTTTTTTGTCAACTTTTAAAAAAAATACGCATCGTGCTGTGCTGTTTGTGTTTGCTTGAGTGCATTCGCGCGCTCTCGCTTTCTCCACTTTACAATTTTTTTGTTATTATTTATCTATTCCTGAGAGTTTATCTTATTTTTTATTTGTTTATTTAAATGAAGTCGACCAGTTGCCTGCCCTTCCTTCCATTATCCGTCACCGAGACAAACTGAACAAAGTTCTGAGGTCGACCTTGTAAAGATAAGGATTCAGGTCTGTCTGCTGTTTACCTTTGCTCCTGCGCGCACTGCCCTTCTCTCCACATTTATGTGTTTGTTTGTTTGTCTATCTAATCTTTTGGGTTTTTATTTCTAATGAGGTCGACCAGTTGTCTATTTATTATTTTTTTTACTACGCATCAAGCTGCGCTGCTTGTCTTTGCTCCTGTGTGCTCGCGCACTCTCGCCTTTTCCACTTATTTTTATTTTTGATTTATTTTTGATTTATTTTGTCAATTTTTAAAAAAAATACGCATCGTGCTGTGCTGTTTGTGTTTGCTTGAGTGCATTCGCGCGCTCTCGCTTTCTCCACTTTACAATTTTTTTGTTATTATTTATCTATTCCTGAGAGTTTATCTTATTTTTTATTTGTTTATTTAAATGAAGTCGACCAGTTGCCTGCCCTTCCTTCCATTATCCGTCACCGAGACAAACTGAACAAAGTTCTGAGGTCGACCTTGTAAAGATAAGGATTCAGGTCTGTCTGCTGTTTACCTTTGCTCCTGCGCGCACTGCCCTTCTCTCCACATTTATGTGTTTGTTTGTTTGTCTATCTAATCTTTTGGGTTTTTATTTCTAATGAGGTCGACCAGTTGTCTATTTATTATTTTTTTTACTACGCATCAAGCTGCGCTGCTTGTCTTTGCTCCTGTGTGCTCGCGCACTCTCGCCTTTTCCACTTATTTTTATTTTTGATTTATTTTTGATTTATTTGTCAATTTTTAAAAAAAATACGCATCGTGCTGTGCTGTTTGTGTTTGCTTGAGTGCATTCGCGCGCTCTCGCTTTCTACACTTTACAATTTTTTTGTTATTATTTATCTATTCCTGAGAGTTTATCTTATTTTTTATTTGTTTATTTAAATGAAGTCGACCAGTTGCCTGCCCTTCCTTCCATTATCCGTCACCGAGACAAACTGAACAAAGTTCTGAGGTCGACCTTGTAAAGATAAGGATTCAGGTCTGTCTGCTGTTTACCTTTGCTGCGCGCACTGCCCTTCTCTCCACATTTATGTGTTTGTTTGTTTGTCTATCTAATCTTTTGGGTTTTTATTTCTAATGAGGTCGACCAGTTGTCTATTTATTATTTTTTTTACTACGCATCAAGCTGCGCTGCTTGTCTTTGCTCCTGTGTGCTCGCGCACTCTCGCCTTTTCCACTTATTTTTATTTTTGATTTATTTTTGATTTATTTTGTCAACTTTTAAAAAAAAATACGCATCGTGCTGTGCTCTTTGTGTTTGCTTGAGTGCATTCGCGCGCTCTCGCTTTCTCCACTTTACAATTTTTTTGTTATTATTTATCTATTCCTGAGAGTTTATCTTATTTTTTATTTGTTTATTTAAATGAAGTCGACCAGTTGCCTGCCCTTCCTTCCATTATCCGTCACCGAGACAAACTGAACAAAGTTCTGAGGTCGACCTTGTAAAGATAAGGATTCAGGTCTGTCTGCTGTTTACCTTTGCTCCTGCGCGCACTGCCCTTCTCTCCACATTTATGTGTTTGTTTGTTTGTCTATCTAATCTTTTGGGTTTTTATTTCTAATGAGGTCGACCAGTTGTCTATTTATTATTTTTTTTACTACGCATCAAGCTGCGCTGCTTGTCTTTGCTCCTGTGTGCTCGCGCACTCTCGCCTTTTCCACTTATTTTTATTTTTGATTGATTTTTGATTTATTTGTCAATTTTTAAAAAAAATACGCATCGTGCTGTGCTGTTTGTGTTTGCTTGAGTGCATTCGCGCGCTCTCGCTTTCTACACTTTACAATTTTTTTGTTATTATTTATCTATTCCTGAGAGTTTATCTTATTTTTTATTTGTTTATTTAAATGAAGTCGACCAGTTGCCTGCCCTTCCTTCCATTATCCGTCACCGAGACAAACTGAACAAAGTTCTGAGGTCGACCTTGTAAAGATAAGGATTCAGGTCTGTCTGCTGTTTACCTTTGATCCTGCGCGCATTGCCCTTCTCTCCACATTTATGTGTTTGTTTGTTTGTCTATCTAATCTTTTGGGTTTTTATTTCTAATGAGGTCGACCAGTTGCCTATTTATTATTTTTTTTACTACGCATCAAGCTGCGCTGCTTGTCTTTGCTCCTGTGTGCTCGCGCACTCTCGCCTTTTCCACTTATTTTTATTTTTGATTTATTTTTGATTTATTTTGTCAATTTAAAAAAAATACGCATCGTGCGGTGCTGTTTGTGTTTGCTGGAGTGCATTCGCGCGCTCTCGCTTTCTCCACTTTACAATTTTTTTTGTTATTATTTATCTATTCCTGAGAGTTTATCTTATTTTTTATTTGTTTATTTAAATGAAGTCGACCAGTTGCCTGCCCTTCCTTCCATTATCCGTCACCGAGACAAACTGAACAAAGTTCTGAGGTCGACCTTGTAAAGATAAGGATTCAGGTCTGTCTGCTGTTTACCTTTGCTCCTGCGCGCACTGCCCTTCTCTCCACATTTATGTGTTTGTTTGTTTGTCTATCTAATCTTTTGGGTTTTTATTTCTAATGAGGTCGACCAGTTGTCTATTTATTATTTTTTTTACTACGCATCAAGCTGCGCTGCTTGTGTTTGCTCCTGTGTGCTCGCGCACTCTCGCCTTTTCCACTTATTTTTATTTTTGATTTAATTTTGATTTATTTTGTCAATTTTTAAAAAAAATACGCATCGTGCTGTGCTGTTTGTGTTTGCTTGAGTGCATTCGCGCGCTCTCGCTTTCTCCACTTTACAATTTTTTTGTTATTATTTATCTATTCCTGAGAGTTTATCTTATTTTTTATTTGTTTATTTAAATGAAGTCGACCAGTTGCCTGCCCTTCCTTCCATTATCCGTCACCGAGACAAACTGAACAAAGTTCTGAGGTCGACCTTGTAAAGATAAGGATTCAGGTCTGTCTGCTGTTTACCTTTGCTCCTGCGCGCACTGCCCTTCTCTCCACATTTATGTGTTTGTTTGTTTGTCTATCTAATCTTTTGGGTTTTTATTTCTAATGAGGTCGACCAGTTGTCTATTTATTATTTTTTTTACTACGCATCAAGCTGCGCTGCTTGTCTTTGCTCCTGTGTGCTCGCGCACTCTCGCCTTTTCCACTTATTTTTATTTTTGATTTATTTTTGATTTATTTGTCAATTTTTAAAAAAAATACGCATCGTGCTGTGCTGTTTGTGTTTGCTTGAGTGCATTCGCGCGCTCTCGCTTTCTACACTTTACAATTTTTTTGTTATTATTTATCTATTCCTGAGAGTTTATCTTATTTTTTATTTGTTTATTTAAATGAAGTCGACCAGTTGCCTGCCCTTCCTTCCATTATCCGTCACCGAGACAAACTGAACAAAGTTCTGAGGTCGACCTTGTAAAGATAAGGATTCAGGTCTGTCTGCTGTTTACCTTTGCTGCGCGCACTGCCCTTCTCTCCACATTTATGTGTTTGTTTGTTTGTCTATCTAATCTTTTGGGTTTTTATTTCTAATGAGGTCGACCAGTTGTCTATTTATTATTTTTTTTACTACGCATCAAGCTGCCCTGCTTGTCTTTGCTCCTGTGTGCTCGCGCACTCTCTCCTTTTCCACTTATTTTTATTTTTGATTTATTTTTGATTTATTTTGTCAACTTTTAAAAAAAAATACGCATCGTGCTGTGCTCTTTGTGTTTGCTTGAGTGCATTCGCGCGCTCTCGCTTTCTCCACTTTACAATTTTTTTGTTATTATTTATCTATTCCTGAGAGTTTATCTTATTTTTTATTTGTTTATTTAAATGAAGTCGACCAGTTGCCTGCCCTTCCTTCCATTATCCGACACCGAGACAAACTGAACAAAGTTCTGATGTCGACCTTGTAAAGATAAGGATTCAGGTCTGTCTGCTGTTTACCTTTGCTCCTGCGCGCACTGCCCTTCTCTCCACATTTATGTGTTTGTTTGTTTGTCTATCTAATCTTTTGGGTTTTTATTTCTAATGAGGTCGACCAGTTGTCTATTTATTATTTTTTTTACTACGCATCAAGCTGCGCTGCTTGTCTTTGCTCCTGTGTGCTCGCGCACTCTCGCCTTTTCCACTTATTTTTATTTTTGATTGATTTTTGATTTATTTGTCAATTTTTAAAAAAAATACGCATCGTGCTGTGCTGTTTGTGTTTGCTTGAGTGCATTCGCGCGCTCTCGCTTTCTACACTTTACAATTTTTTTGTTATTATTTATCTATTCCTGAGAGTTTATCTTATTTTTTATTTGTTTATTTAAATGAAGTCGACCAGTTGCCTGCCCTTCCTTCCATTATCCGTCACCGAGACAAACTGAACAAAGTTCTGAGGTCGACCTTGTAAAGATAAGGATTCAGGTCTGTCTGCTGTTTACCTTTGATCCTGCGCGCATTGCCCTTCTCTCCACATATATGTGTTTGTTTGTTTGTCTATCTAATCTTTTGGGTTTTTATTTCTAATGAGGTCGACCAGTTGCCTATTTATTATTTTTTTTACTACGCATCAAGCTGCGCTGCTTGTCTTTGCTCCTGTGTGCTCGCGCACTCTCTCCTTTTCCACTTATTTTTATTTTTGATTTATTTTTGATTTATTTTGTCAACTTTTAAAAAAAATACGCATCGTGCTGTGCTGTTTGTGTTTGCTTGAGTGCATTCGCGCGCTCTCGCTTTCTCCACTTTACAATTTTTTTGTTATTATTTATCTATTCCTGAGAGTTTATCTTATTTTTTATTTGTTTATTTAAATGAAGTCGACCAGTTGCCTGCCCTTCCTTCCATTATCCGTCACCGAGACAAACTGAACAAAGTTCTGAGGTCGACCTTGTAAAGATAAGGATTCAGGTCTGTCTGCTGTTTACCTTTGCTCCTGCGCGCACTGCCCTTCTCTCCACATTTATGTGTTTGTTTGTTTGTCTATCTAATCTTTTGGGTTTTTATTTCTAATGAGGTCGACCAGTTGTCTATTTATTATTTTTTTTACTACGCATCAAGCTGCGCTGCTTGTCTTTGCTCCTGTGTGCTCGTGCACTCTCGCCTTTTCCACTTATTTTTATTTTTGATTTATTTTTGATTTATTTTGTCAATATTTAAAAAAATACGCATCGTGCTGTGCTGTTTGTGTTTGCTTGAGTGCATTCGCGAGCTCTCGCTTTCTCCACTTTACATTTTTTGTTATTATTTATCTATTCCTGAGAGTTTATCTTATTTTTTATTTCTTTATTTAAATGAAGTCGACCAGTTGCCTGCCCTTCCTTCCATTATCCGTCACCGAGACAAACTGAACAAAGTTCTGAGGTCGACCTTGTAACGATAAGGATTCAGGTCTGTCTGCTGTTTACCTTTGCTCCTGCGCGCACTGCCCTTCTCTCCACATTTATGTGTTTGTTTGTTTGTCTATCTAATCTTTTGGGTTTTTATTTCTAATGAGGTCGACCAGTTGTCTATGTATTATTATTTTTTACTACGCATCAAGCTGCGCTGCTTGTTTTTGCTCCTGTGTGCTCGCGCACTCTCGCCTTTTCCACTTATTTTTATTTTTGATTTATTTTTGATTTATTTTGTCAATTTAAAAAAAAATACGCATCATGCGGTGCTGTTTGTGTTTGCTGGAGTGCATTCGCGCGCTCTCGCTTTCTCCACTTTACAATTTTTTTGTTATTATTTATCTATTCCTGAGAGTTTATCTTATTTTTTATTTGTTTATTTAAATGAAGTCGACCAGTTGCCTGCCCTTCCTTCCATTATCCGTCACCGAGACAAACTGAACAAAGTTCTGAGGTCGACCTTGTAAAGATAAGGATTCAGGTCTGTCTGCTGTTTACCTTTGCTCCTGCCCGCACTGCCCTTCTCTCCACATTTATGTGTTTGTTTGTTTGTCTATCTAATCTTTTGGGTTTTTATTTCTAATGAGGTCTACCAGTTGTCTATTTATTATTTTTTTTACTACGCATCAAGCTGCGCTGCTTGTCTTTGCTCCTGTGTGCTCAGGCACTCTCGCCTTTTCCACTTATTTTTATTTTTGATTTATTTTTGATATATTTTGTCAATTTAAAAAAAAATAGGCATCGTGCTGTGCTGTTTGTGTTTGCTTGAGTGCATTCGCGTGCTCTAGCTTTCTCCACTTTACAATGTTTTTGTTATTATTTATCTATTTCTGAGAGTTTATCTTATTTTTTATTTGTTTATTTAAATGAAGTCGACCAGTTGCCTGCCCTTCCTTCCATTATCCGTCACCGAGACTAACTGAACAAAGTTCTGAGGTCGACCTTGTAAAGATAAGGATTCAGGTCTGTCTGCTGTTTACCTTAGCTTCTGCGCGCACTGCCCTTCTCTCCACATTTATGTGTTTGTTTGTTTGTCTATCTGATCTTTTGGGTTTTTATTTCTAATGAGGTCGACCAGTTGTCTATTTATTATTTTTTTTACTACGCATCAAGCTGCGCTGCTTGTCTTTGCTCCTGTGTGCTCGCGCACTCTCGCCTTTTCCACTTATTTTTATTTTTGATTTATTTTTGATTTATTTTGTCAATTTAAAAAAAAAATACGCATCGTGCTGTGCTGTTTGTGTTTGCTTGAGTGCATTCGCGCGCTCTCGCTTTCTCCACTTTACAATTTTTTTGTTATTATTTATCTATTCCTGAGAGTTTATCTTATTTTTTATTTGTTTATTTAAATGAAGTCGACCAGTTGCCTGCCCTTCCTGTGTACTCCCGCACTCTCGCCTTTTCCACTTATTTTTATTTTTGATTTATTTTTGATTTATTTTGTCAGTTTTAAAAAAAAATAGGCATCGTGCTGTGCTGTTTGTGTTTGCTTGAGTGCATTCGCGTGCTCTCGCTTTCTCCACTTTACAATTTTTTTGTTATTATTTATCTATTCCTGAGAGTTTATCTTATTTTTTATTTGTTTATTTAAATGAAGTCGACCAGTTGCCTGCCCTTCCTTCCATTATCCGTCACCGAGACTAACTGAACAAAGTTCTGAGGTCGACCTTGTAAAGATAAGGATTCAGGTCTGTCTGCTGTTTACCTTTGCTTCTGCGCGCACTGCCCTTCTCTCCACATTTATGTGTTTGTTTGTTTGTCTATCTGATCTTTTGGGTTTTTATTTCTAATGAGGTCGACCAGTTGTCTATTTATTATTTTTTTTACTACGCATCAAGCTGCGCTGCTTGTGTTTGCTCCTGTGTGCTCGCGCACTCTCGTCTTTTCCACTTATTTTTATTTTTGATTTATTTTTGATTTATTTTGTCAATTTAAAAAAAAATAAGCATCGTGCTGTGCTGTTTGTGTTTGCTTGAGTGCATTCGCGCGCTCTCGCTTTCTCCACTTTACAATTTTTTTATTATTTATCTATTCCTAAGAGTTTATCTTATTTTTTATTTGTTTATTTAAATGAAGTCGACCAGTTGCCTGCCCTTCCGTCCATCATCCATCACCGAGACAAACTGAACAAAATTCTGAGGTCGACCTTGTAAAGATAAGGATTCAGGTCTGTCTGCTGTTTACCTTTGCTCCTGCCCGCACTGCCCTTCTCACCACATTTATGTGTTTGTTTGTTTGTCTATCTAATCTTTTGGGTTTTTATTTCTAATGAGGTCGACCAGTTGTCTATTTATTATTTTTTTTACTACGCATCAAGCTGCGCTGCTTGTCTTTGCTCCTGTGTGCTCGCGCACTCTCGTCTTTTCCACTTATTTTTATTTTTGATTTATTTTATCAATTTTAAAAAAAAATAGGCATCGTGCTGTGCTGTTTGTGTTTGCTTGAGTGCATTCGCGCGCTCTCGCTTTCTCCACTTTACAATTTTTTTGTTATTATTTATCTATTCCTGAGAGTTTATCTTATTTTTTATTTGTTTATTTAAATGAAGTCGACCAGTTGCCTGCCCTTCCTTCCATTATCCGTCACCGAGACAAACTGAATAAAGTTCTGAGGTCGACCTTGTAAAGATAAGGATTCAGGTCTGTCTGCTGTTTACCTTTGCTACTGCGCGCACTGCCCTTCTCTCCAAATTTATGTGTTTGTTTGTTTGTCTATCTAATCTTTTGGGTTTTTATTTCTAATGAGGTCGACCAGTTGTCTATTTATTATTTTTTTTACTACGCATCAAGCTGCGATGCTTGTCTTTGCTCCTGTGTGCTCGCGCACTCTCGCCTTTTCCACTTATTTTTATTTTTGATTTATTTTTGATTTATTTTGTCAATTTTTTAAAAAAATACGCATCGTGCTGTGCTGTTGTGTTTGCTTGAGTGCATTCGCGCGCTCTCGCTTTCTCCACTTTACAATTTTTTTGTTATTATTTATCTATTCCTGAGAGTTTATCTTATTTTTTATTTGTTTATTTAAATGAAGTCGACCAGTTGCCTGCCCTTCCTTCCATTATCAGTCTCCGAGACAAACTGAACAAAGTTCTGAGGTCGACCTTGTAAAGATAAGGATCCAGGTCTGTCTGCTGTTTACCTTTGCTCCTGCGCGCACTGCCCTTCTCTCCACATTTATGTGTTTGTTTGTTTGTCTACCTAATCTTTTGGGTTTTTATTTCTAATGAGGTCGACCAGTTGTCTATTTATTATTTTTTTTACTACGCATCAAGCTGCGCTGCTTGTCTTTGCTCCTGTGTGCTCGCGCACTCTCGCCTTTTCCACTTATTTTTATTTTTGATTTATTTTGTCAATTTAAAAAAAAATACGCATCGTGCTGTGCTGTTTGTGTTTGCTTGAGTGCATTCGCGCGCTCTCGCTTTCTCCACTTTACAATTTTTTTGTTATTATTTATCTATTCCTGAGAGTTTATCTTATTTTTTATTTGTTTATTTAAATGAAGTCGACCAGTTGCCTGCCCTTCCTTCCATTATCCGTCACCGCGACAAACTGAATAAAGTTCTGAGGTCGACTTTGTAAAGATAAGGATTCAGGTCTGTCTGCTGTTTACCTTTGCTACTGCGCGCACTGCCCTTCTCTCCAAATTTATGTGTTTGTTTGTTTGTCTATCTAATCTTTTGGGTTTTTATTTCTAATGAGGTCTACCAGTTGTCTATTTATTATTTTTTTTACTACGCATCAAGCTGCGCTGCTTGTCTTTGCTCCTGTGTGCTCGCGCACTCTCGCCTTTTCCACTTATTTTTATTTTTGATTTATTTTTGATATATTTTGTCAATTTAAAAAAAAAAATAGGCATCGTGCTGTGCTGTTTGTGTTTGCTTGAGTGCATTCGCGTGCTCTAGCTTTCTCCACTTTACAATGTTTTTGTTATTATTTATCTATTCCTGAGAGTTTATCTTATTTTTTATTTGTTTATTTAAATGAAGTCGACCAGTTGCCTGCCCTTCCTTCCATTATCCGTCACCGAGACTAACTGAACAAAGTTCTGAGGTCGACCTTGTAAAGATAAGGATTCAGGTCTGTCTGCTGTTTACCTTTGCTTCTGCGCGCACTGCCCTTCTCTCCACATTTATGTGTTTGTTTGTTTGTCTATCGGATCTTTTGGGTTTTTATTTCTAATGAGGTCGACCAGTTGTCTATTTATTATTTTTTTTACTACGCATCAAGCTGCGCTGCTTGTCTTTGCTCCTGTGTGCTCGCGCACTCTCGCCTTTTCCACTTATTTTTATTTTTGATTTATTTTTGATTTATTTTGTCAATTTAAAAAAAAAATACGCATCGTGCTGTGCTGTTTGTGTTTGCTTGAGTGCATTCGCGCGCTCTCGCTTTCTCCACTTTACAATTTTTTTGTTATTATTTATCTATTCCTGAGAGTTTATCTTATTTTTTATTTGTTTATTTAAATGAAGTCGACCAGTTGCCTGCCCTTCCTGTGTACTCCCGCACTCTCGCCTTTTCCACTTATTTTTATTTTTGATTTATTTTTGATTTATTTTGTCAGTTTTAAAAAAAAATAGGCATCGTGCTGTGCTGTTTGTGTTTGCTTGAGTGCATTCGCGCGCTCTCGCTTTCTCCACTTTACAATTTTTTTGTTATTATTTATCTATTCCTGAGAGTTTATCTTATTTTTTATTTGTTTATTTAAATGAAGTCGACCAGTTGCCTGCCCTTCCTTCCATTATCCGTCACCGAGACAAACTGAATAAAGTTCTGAGGTCGACCTTGTAAAGATAAGGATTCAGGTCTGTCTGCTGTTTACCTTTGCTACTGCGCGCACTGCCCTTCTCTCCAAATTTATGTGTTTGTTTGTTTGTCTATCTAATCTTTTGGGTTTTTATTTCTAATGAGGTCGACCAGTTGTCTATTTATTATTTTTTTTACTACGCATCAAGCTGCGATGCTTGTCTTTGCTCCTGTGTGCTCGCGCACTCTCGCCTTTTCCACTTATTTTTATTTTTGATTTATTTTTGATTTATTTTGTCAATTTAAAAAAAAATACGCATCGTGCTGTGCTGTTTGTGTTTGCTTGAGTGCATTCGCGCGCTCTCGCTTTCTCCACTTTACAATTTTTTTTATTATTTATCTATTCCTGAGAGTTTATCTTATTTTTTATTTGTTTATTTAAATGAAGTCGACCAGTTGCCTGCCCTTCCTTCCATTATCCGTCACCGAGACAAACTGAATAAAGTTCTGAGGTCGACCTTGTAAAGGTAAGGATTCAGGTCTGTCTGCTGTTTACCTTTGCTACTGCGCGCACTGCCCTTCTCTCCAAATTTATGTGTTTGTTTGTTTGTCTGTCTAATCTTTTGGGTTTTTATTTCTAATGAGGTCGACCAGTTGTCTATTTATTATTTTTTTTACTACGCATCAAGCTGCGCTGCTTGTCTTTGCTCCTGTGTGCTCCCGCACTCTCGCCTTTTCCACTTATTTTTATTTTTGATTTATTTTTGATTTATTTTGTCAATTTAAAAAAAATACGCTTCGTGCTGTGCTGTTTGTGTTTGCTTGAGTGCATTCGCGCGCTCTCGCTTTCTCCACTTTACAATTTTTTGTTATTATTTATCTATTCCTGAGAGTTTATCTTATTTTTTATTTGTTTATTTAAATGAAGTCGACCAGTTGCCTGCCCTTCCGTCCATTATCCATCACCGAGACAAACTGAACAAAATTATGAGGTCGACCTTGTAAAGATAAGGATTCAGGTCTGTCTGCTGTTTACCTTTGCTCCTGCCCGCACTGCCCTTCTCTCCACATTTATGTGTTTGTTTGTTTGTCTATCTAATCTTTTGGGTTTTTATTTCTAATGAGGTCGACCAGTTGTCTATTTATTATTTTTTTTACTACGCATCAAGCTGCGCTGCTTGTCTTTGCTCCTGTGTGCTCGCTCACTCTCGCCTTTTCCACTTATTTTTATTTTTGATTCATTTTTGATTTATTTTGTCAATTTAAAAAAAATACGCATCGTGCTGTGCTGTTTGTGTTTGCTTGAGTGCATTCGCGCGCTCTCGCTTTCTCCACTTTACATTTTTTTTGTTATTATTTATCTATTCCTGAGAGTTTATCTTATTTTTTATTTGTTTATTTAAATGAAGTCGACCAGTTGCCTGCCCTTCCTTCCATTATCCGTCACCGAGACAAACTGAACAAAGTTCTGAGGTCGACCTTGTAAAGATGAGGATTCAGGTCGGTCTGCTGTTTACCTTTGCTCCTGCCCGCACTGCCCTTCTCTCCACATTTATGTGTTTGTTTGTTTGTCTATCTAATCTTTTGGGTTTTTATTTCTAGTGAGGTCGACCAGTTGCCTATTTATTATTTTTTTTACTACGCATCAAGCTGCGCTGCTTGTCTTTGCTCCTGTGTGCTAGCGCACTCTCGCCTTTTCAACTTATTTTTATTTTTGATTTATTTTTGATTTATTTTGTCAATTTAAAAAAAATACGCATCGTGCTGTGCTGTTTGTGTTTGCTTGAGTGCATTCGCGCGCTCTCGCATTCTCCACTTTACAATTTTTTTGTTATTATTTATCTATTCCTGAGAGTTTATCTTATTTTTTATTTGTTTATTTAAATGAAGTTAACCAGTTGCCTGCCCTTCCTTCCATTATCCGTCACCGAGACAAACTGAACAAAGTTCTGAGGTCGACCTTGTAAAGATAAGGATTCAGGTCTGTCTGCTGTTTACCTTTGCTCCTGCGCGCACTGCCCTTCTCTCCACATTTATGTGTTTGTTTGTTTGTATATCTAATCTTTTGGGTTTTTATTTCTAATGAGGTCGACCAGTTGTCTATTTATTATTTTTTTTACTACGCATCAAGCTGCGCTGCTTGTCTTTGCTCCTGTGTGCTCGCGCACTCTCGTCTTTTCCACTTATTTTTATTTTTGATTTATATTGTCAATTTTAAAAAAAAATACGCATCTTGCTGTGCTGTTTGTGTTTGCTTGAATGCATTCGCGCGCTCTCGCTTTCTCCACTTTACAATTTTTTTGTTATTATTTATCTATTCCTGAGAGTTTATCTTATTTTTTATTTGTTTATTTAAATGAAGTCGACCAGTTGCCTGCCCTTCCTTCCATTATCCGTCACCGCGACAAACTGAATAAAGTTCTGAGGTCGACCTTGTAAAGATAAGGATTCAGGTCTGTCTGCTGTTTACCGTTGCTACTGCGCGCACTGCCCTTCTCTCCAAATTTATGTGATTGTTTGTTTGTCTATCTAATCTTTTGGGTTTTTATTTCTAATGAGGTCGACCAGTTGTCTATTTATTATTTTTTTTACTACGCATCAAGCTGCGCTGCTTGTCTTTGCTCCTGTGTGCTCGCGCACTCTCGCCTTTTCCACTTATTTTTATTTTTGATTTATTTTTGATATATTTTGTCAATTTTAAAAAAAAATAGGCATCGTGCTGTGCTGTTTGTGTTTGCTTGAGTGCATTCGCGTGCTCTCGCTTTCTCCACTTTACAATGTTTTTGTTATTATTTATCTATTCCTGAGAGTTTATCTTATTTTTTATTTGTTTATTTAAATGAAGTCGACCAGTTGCCTGCCCTTCCTTCCATTATCCGTCACCGAGACAAACTGAACAAAGTTCTGAGGTCGACCTTGTAAAGATAAGGATTCAGGTCTGTCTGCTGTTTACCTTTGCTTCTGCGCCCACTGCCCTTCTCTCCACATTTATGTGTTTGTTTGTTTGTCTATCTGATCTTTTGGGTTTTTATTTCTAATGAGGTCGACCAGTTGTCTATTTATTATTTTTTTTACTACGCATCAAGCTGCGCTGCTTGTCTTTGCTCCTGTGTGCTCGCGCACTCTCGTCTTTTCCACTTATTTTTATTTTTGATTTATTTTGTCAATTTTAAAAAAAAATACGCATCGTGCTGTGCTGTTTGTGTTTGCTTGAGTGCATTCGCGCGCTCTCGCTTTCTCCACTTTACAATTTTTTTGTTATTATTTATCTATTCCTGAGAGTTTATCTTATTTTTTATTTGTTTATTTAAATGAAGTCGACCAGTTGCCTGCCCTTCCTTCCATTATCCGTCACCGAGACAAACTGAACAAAGTTCTGAGGTCGAACTTGTAAAGATGAGGATTCAGGTCTGTCTGCTGTTTACCTTTGCTCCTGCCCGCACTGCCCTTCTCTCCAAATTTATGTGTTTGTTTGTTTGTCTATCTAATCTTTTGGGTTTTTATTTCTAATGAGGTCGACCAGTTGTCTATTTATTATTTTTTTTACTACGCATCAAGCTGCGCTGCTTGTCTTTGCTCCTGTGTGCTCGCGCACTCTCGCCTTTTCCACTTATTTTTATTTTTGATTTATTTTGGATTTATTTTTTCAATTTAAAAAAAAATACGCATCGTGCAGTGCTGTTTGTGTTTGCTTGAGTGCATTCGCGCGCTCTCGCTTTCTCCACTTTACAATTTTTTTGTTATTATTTATCTATTCCTGAGAGTTTATCTTATTTTTTATTTGTTTATTTAAATGAAGTCGACCAGTTGCCTGCCCTTCCGTCCATTATCCATCACCGAGACAAACTGAACAAAATTCTGAGGTCGACCTTGTAAAGATAAGGATTCAGGTCTGTCTGCTGTTTACCTTTGCTCCTGCCCGCACTGCCCTGCTCTCCACATTTATGTGTTTGTTTGTTTGTCTATCTAATCTTTTGGGTTTTTATTTCTAATGAGGTCGACCAGTTGTCTATTTATTATTTTTTTTACTACGCATCAAGCTGCGCTGCTTGTCTTTGCTCCTGTGTGCTCGCGCACTCTCGTCTTTTCCACTTATTTTTATTTTTGATTTATTTTGTCAATTTTAAAAAAAAATACGCATCGTGCTCTGCTGTTTGTGTTTGCTTGAGTGCATTCGCGCGCTCTCGCTTTCTCCACTTTACAATTTTTTTGTTATTATTTATCTATTCCTGAGAGTTTATCTTATTTTTTATTTGTTTATTTAAATGAAGTCGACCAGTTGCCTGCCCTTCCTTCCATTATCCGTCACCGAGACAAACTGAATAAAGTTCTGAGGTCGACCTTGTAAAGATAAGGATTCAGGTCTGTCTGCTGTTTACCTTTGCTACTGCGCGCACTGCCCTTCTCTCCAAATTTATGTGTTTGTTTGTTTGTCTATCTAATCTTTTGGGTTTTTATTTCTAATGAGGTCGACCAGTTGTCTATTTATTATTTTTTTTACTACGCATCAAGCTGCGATGCTTGTCTTTTCTCCTGTGTGCTCGCGCACTCTCGCCTTTTCCACTTATTTTTATTTTTGATTTATTTTTCATTTATTTTGTCAATTTAAAAAAAAATACGCATCATGCTGTGCTGTTTGTGTTTGCTTGAGTGCATTCGCGCGCTCTCGCTTTCTCCACTTTACAATTTTTTGTTATTATTTATCTATTCCTGAGAGTTTATCTTATTTTTTATTTGTTTATTTAAATGAAGTCGAACAGTTGCCTGCCCTTCCTTCCATTACCCATCACCGAGACAAACTGAATAAAGTTCTGAGGTCGACCTTGTAAAGATAAGGATTCAGGTCTGTCTGCTGTTTACCTTTGCTACTGCGCGCACTGCCCTTCTCTCCAAATTTATGTGTTTGTTTGTTTGTCTGTCTAATCTTTTGGGTTTTTATTTCTAATGAGATCGACCAGTTGTCTATTTATTATTTTTTTTACTACGCATCAAGCTGCGCTGCTTGTCTTTGCTCCTGTGTGCTCCCGCACTCTCGCCTTTTCCACTTATTTTTATTTTTGATTTATTTTTGATTTATTTTGTCAATTTAAAAAAAAATACGCATCGTGCTGTGCTGTTTGTGTTTGCTTGAGTGCATTCGCGCGCTCTCGCTTTCTCCACTTTACAATTTTTTTGTTATTATTTATCTATTCCTGAGAGTTTATCTTATTTTTTATTTGTTTATTTAAATGAAGTCGACCAGTTGCCTGCCCTTCCGTCCATTATCCATCACCGAGACAAACTGAACAAAATTATGAGGTCGACCTTGTAAAGATAAGGATTCAGGTCTGTCTGCTGTTTACCTTTGCTCCTGCCCGCACTGCCCTTCTCTCCACATTTATGTGTTTGTTTGTTTGTCTATCTAATCTTTGGGTTTTTATTTCTAATGAGGTCGACCAGTTGTCTATTTATTATTTTTTTTACTACGCATCAAGCTGCGCTGCTTGTCTTTGCTCCTGTGTGCTCGCGCACTCTCGTCTTTTCCACTTATTTTTATTTTTGATTTATTTTGTCAATTTTAAAAAAAAATACGCATCGTGCTGTGCTGTTTGTGTTTGCTTGAATGCATTCGCGCGCTCTCGCTTTCTCCACTTTACAATTTTTTTGTTATTATTTATCTATTCCTGAGAGTTTATCTTATTTTTTATTTGTTTATTTAAATGAAGTCGACCAGTTGCCTGCCCTTCCTTCCATTATCCGTCACCGCGACAAACTGAATAAAGTTCTGAGGTCGACCTTGTAAAGATAAGGATTCAGGTCTGTCTGCTGTTTACCTTTGCTACTGCGCGCACTGCCCTTCTCTCCAAATTTATGTGTTTGTTTGTTTGTCTATCTAATCTTTTGGGTTTTTTTTCTAATGAGGTCGACCAGTTGTCTATTTATTATTTTTTTTACTACGCATCAAGCTGCGCTGCTTGTCTTTGCTCCTGTGTGCTCGCGCACTCTCGCCTTTTCCACTTATTTTTATTTTTGATTTATTTTTGAT